>NC_057863.1:645618659-645763659 GCF_019393635.1 Dromiciops gliroides
AGTGTCTGAGGCTGGATTTGAACTCAGGTCCTCCTGAATCCAGGGCTGGTGCTTTATCCACTGTGGCACCTAGCTGCCTCCAAACAAGCTATTCTTGCCATGATTACAATGCATACCAGCTTCCAGGAAGCCAGGCCAAGGGTGAGCTGGCCCTGAGTGAGAGTAGGAATTTGTGAGTGAGTGAGTGAGTGAGTGAGTGTGTGTGTGTGTGTGTGTGTGTGTGTGTGTGTGTGTATGTTTTGGGGGAAGGGAGCTGCACTGCAATAGAAACCAAAGGATTTTTTAGTGTTCCACCAAATTGTAAGAATTATCAGGAGAATAAAGGTAAAGGGGGTGGGGAGACAGGGGAGAAGATAACAGAGAAAACAAATGGCAAAATGAAAGGCCTGATTCTATAAGGAACTCACCATGTGACCATAAGGAATTCCCCTCCCTTTCTGGGCATTAGTTTCTTTGTGAGGTTGAACCTTTTCTGTCCCCAACATGCTTCTTCTGATTTCCTTTCTTTCTTTCTTTATTTTTTTTTGTGGGGCAGTGGGGGTTAAGTGACTTGCCCGGGGTCACACAGCTAGTAAGTGTTAAGTGTCTGAGGCCGGATTTGAACTCAGGTCCTCCTGATTCCAGGGCCAGTGCTCTATCCACTGTGCCACCTAGCTGCCCCGATTTCCTTTTTTTCTAATGGCACTATAAAGCCCTTTTTAATTCAACTTGGCCTTCCCTAGCACTCCCAAGTCCTTGCCAAATCTTGCCCATTCTTGCTCCAGACTCTCTCCTGTGGTCCATCCTGGGCTTTCCACTGGCCTCATCCTAAAGCAGGTTGTTAGCTCTCCACTAGACTTTCTAACCAGACCTCCTTCCAGACGTAGCTCAATCCATTCCTGATTGGTTGTTCTCTACAATGACCACATCACATCATTCTCAAAAACCTTCTTTGGTTGCCCATTTCTTTTCCATTTTTAAACAAGTTGGATAATATCTAATACATGTTTTAAAGTTTTACTAAGGCCTGCTTAGACCAGCCATTTCCGCAATATACATTCCTCTCCCTAGTGAATTCTCCTTTGGAACAAAAAAAAAGAGTCCAGTAAAAACAACCAGAATAGTAGTGACAACTGTCAATGCAATACAGGATGGGGAGGGGAGGATAAACTGATAAAGCACTTACAATGTGCCAAGCATTGTGCTGGGGATACGGATACCAGAGCAAAAAGAGAGTTCCTGATAGTAAAGAGCTTATGTTCTATTTTACTTATTCATTGGGGGGGGGGTAAGGTAATTGGGGTCAAGTGACTTGCCCAGGGTCACACAGCTAGTAAGTGTCATGGGTCTGAGGCCAGATTTGAACTCAGGTCCTCCTGAATCCAGGGCTGGTGCTTTATCCACTGCGCCACCTAGCTGCCCAAGAGCTTATGTTCTAATGGGAAAGATGATACACAAAAAGGAGCTGGGGGTGGGAGTGGGGGATGAAGGTACTTATTGCCCGGGAGTCATGGTTTTGAAGTCTGTAGTAAGAAGCTAAGAACCCCACCAACAAAGGAATATATATGGGCTGCCCTGGGCCCCTCCATGGGTCCTAGGAGGAACTCTCCTATGCAAAAAGCTGGCAGGCCTTACAAAGGGATATTCCAGGTTGAGAAGACTGCAGAAATAATTGGATGTTCCAGGTCAAGGAAGCCCAAGGAGCTGAGGGAAGCTCCAGGATTAGAGTGGCAGGGGCACAGTTTTGAAGTCCAGAAGACAGGAACAGGCCTGGTAAGGCTGGAGTTGAGTTGCTTTTTAGTGTTATTTTCATCTGCACTATTATAACCATGGATATTTTCTTCAGATGCTTCTCTGACTTCTTCCTATTTATCTATTTATATTCATATTTATATATCTGCTGTTCAGTCATGTCTGACTCTGCATGATCCCATTTGGGATTTTCTTGGCAAAGATACTGGAAGGGGTTTACCACTTCCTTCTCCAGCTTATTTTACAGATAAACTGAGGCAAACCAGGTGAAGTAACTTGCCCTGGGTGACACAGCTAGAAGTGTCTGAAGCCTGATCTACACTCAGGAAGATGAGTTTTCCTGACTCCAGGCCTGGCGCTCTATCCGGTGCACCATCTAGCTGCCCAATTATATATTTATATAATTTGTGTTCATATTTACTTCATCTGTGTCTATATATTTCTTACAGCACAATACCCTATTAAATTCAAAGAGCACAATTTGTGCGGCCACTTTCCAATTGATGCACATGTACTTGTCATTTCCAAAGGGTGCATCATGAATGTTTTGGTGTCCACAGAGATTTTCTGGTTGTGCCTCCTCTGAAGCACATGCCCACAAACGACTCCAAGGATTACCTGAAGCGTATGGTCACTTTCCTCACAGTTTCCAAGAAGACTGTCACCACTGATGAACAATTCCTATCATCAGCACCAAGTATGCCAGATTTCTGTCTTAGCTATTTCCATCTTTTATCATCCACGTCAATCTGATGGGAGGGTATGAGGTGAAATTTCAGGCTTATTTTAATATGCATTTTCCTCATTACTAGTGATTTGAAACACTTCTCATATGGCTGCTGAAGAGTTTATTAAATCTTCTTTGGAAATATTTGTTCTACATCATTTGACCTCTTATTCATGGGGGAATGTGTGTCAATTTTCTAGATTTGTGTTTTGTCCCTGTATATTTTAGATATCAATAAATGTATTTTGGCCTTTATAAATGTATGATGAAAAGATCGTCTTCCCCCCAGTTCAACAGTTTCTTAGTGTAGATTACACTGATTTCATTCATTCAATACTCATATGGGTCTGATTTCTCACTGATCTGAATGCTTCTTTTTGTAATGCAGTTTGTGACTCTCTGTGTTACGTGTTTCTTAGCTAAATTAACAAGGCTAGTAGAATAAACATACAGACTTTTATTTCAAAGAGAAGCCTGGGGTCATTAAAGGAACTCTGCAGATTTGTGAAGGCAATCCAAGGCCACATTCTTCCTCCTGTCTCTGGGCACCAGTTGTACATCTGTACTGTCCTTCCTAGATTTATACACAGGACAAGCCCAATAAAGTTATCCATTCATCAGTAGGTCATAGCATAGACGACTGGTTATGGGTGACTTCTAAGAGGCTCTGTAATATTCCTGGGCTTGGTGTCATGAGCAGGATGTCATCTTTGAGCAAGAGCACCTGGAACACCTGACCATCTACCAGGGCGAACTCCAACGTGGACTGAGTGCTGGATTCTCTCTCATCATAGCAGTGAATTCATTAGAGCATGTACATCTCCCTTTTTTATACCTCCCCTGATACTTCGGATCCAAACTGTTAAACAAGATTTCTGCTGTTGTTTCAAGGAATCTTTAATAATATGATATCTTGAAGACATCTTATTAGAAGAAAAAGTAGGCACCCAGAGAGGCTGGTGTTTGTAAGAAGCCTTTTTAGGGGGTTATTACTATGCCCCAAGGGCATTTCCATGACTTTGGATACTTTATGATTGACCCTTCAATTGTGTAGCCTCTGACACAGACCTTTACATATACTTAATCCAATCTGGATGATTTTCCAAACTTTACTCTTTTTTAGTACCATTCCTATTTTCTCTTAAGCACACTATAGTCTGTGATGTTTGAATGTCCTTAAGAATTTTTAAAAAATTTATTTTTAACATGAGCTTCAAATTCTCTCTCACTAGATAAGCATGTGAGGTCATACCAAACATATTTCTATATTAGTTATGTTAAAGCAAGAGGTAAGAAAAATTAAGTTAAAGAAAATCTGTTTCAATCTGCACTCAGAGTTCATTAGTTTTTTTTTCTCTGGAGGTAGATCACCTTTTCCACCTTGGGCCCTTTAGAGTTGTCCTAGATCACTGTATTAATCAGAATAACTAAGTCATTCACAGTTGATCACTGTACAGTATTGATGTTACTGTGTACAATGGTCTCCTGGTTCTGCTCACTTCACTTTGCATCAGTTCATCTTTCCAGTTTTTCTGAAATCATCCTGCTTGTAATTTCTCATAGCACAACAGTATTCCATGAGAATCATATACCACAACTTATTCAGCTATTCCCCAATTGATGGGCATCCTCTCAATTTCCAATTCTTTGCCACCACAAAAAGGGCTGCTATACATATGGGTTCTTTTCCTTTTACCTCTTTAGGATACAGGTCTAATAGTAATATTGCTGGACTAAAGGGTATTCACAGTTCTAGAGCCCTTTGGGCATAGTTTCAAATTGTTTTCCAGAATGGTTGGACCAGTTCACAACTCCACCAACAATGCATTAGTATCCCTATTGTAGTTTCCCATATCCCCTCCAGCATCTATCAGTTTCCTTTTCTGTCATATTAGCCAGTCTGATAGGTATGAAGTAGTATCTCAGCACTATTTTAATTTCATTTCTCTAATCAATGGTGATTTAGAGCATTTTTTGGAGCTTTTTTTAACATGATAACAGATAGCTTTCATTTCTTTTGAAAATGTTCATATCCTTTGACCATTTATCAACTGGGAGTATCTCATGAGGCCTTTATCAAAGAAACCTGCTGTAAAATTCACCACCCCCCGGGGGGGGGGGGGGGGGGGCAGCTGGGTGGTGCAGTAGATAAAGCGCCGGCCCTGGATTCAAGAGGACCTGAGTTCAAATCCAGCCTCAGACACTTGACACTTACTAGCTGTGTGACCCTGGGCAAGTCACTTAACCCTCATTGCCCTGCAATTAAAAAAACCCCTCAAAGGATAAAAAAAAAAATTCACCACCTCTCCCGTTTTCCTTCTAAATTTGATTGTATTAGTCCTGTTTGTACTAAAACTTTTAAATTTCATGTGATCAAAACTATCCAACTTACCTCCTTTGATTCTATCTCATCTGACCATAAACTTTTCCCTTCTCCACAGATTTGACAGGTAAAATTTTCCATGCTCCCCTAATTTGCCTATATCACCTATTATGTCTAAATCATTTTGACTTTATCTTGGTGTATGGTGTGAGTTGCTGGTGTACATCCAGTGTCTGCCAGACTTTTCTAGTTTTTCCAGCACTTAGCACAGTTCCTGGAACATAGTAGGTGCTTAGTAAGTGTTTATTGATTATTGACAACATTGTTACCATCCCTCCCACTTGGCAAGTGAGTCAAGTGTTTCCTAACTGCTTCTTGGGCACTGGACTCCTTGTTACAGCAATTGATTGCTATCTTTTAAACTTCTATATGAAGTTATTATAATAATTTTCAGTAATTTCTGTTGTCAGTGGCTCATTTTTCATTATTACTTGTTTAGATAGTTCAGGATTAAGGCATTTCAATTAAGTGTCATACTTTTCTCTCACTATTCATGTTTTAGAAAAACATCGGGGCAGCTATGTGGCACAGTGGATAAAGCACCGGCCTTGGATTCAGGAGGACCTGAGTTCAAATCTGACCTCGGACACTTGATGCTAGCTGTGTGACCCTGGGAAAGTCACTTAATCCTCATTGCCCTGCCAAAAAAAAAAAAAGAAAAAGAAAAAAGAAAGGAAAAAAATCAAGTTCTGGCCTTCTAACAATTCAATGAACTGAGGGTAGCCAGCTGCAGTAGGAGATAAGTGCTATTATTAATAATAGCTAACATTTATTTGAGCTTACTATGAGCTAGGTACTGTATTAAATGCTTTATAATTATTATTTCATCTGATTCTCACAACCACTCTGGGAGGTAGGTGTTACTATTATCCCCATTTTACAGTGGAGGAAACTGAGGCAGTCAGAGATTTGCCCAGGGTCACATAGCTAGGAAGAATCTGAATAAGTCTTTCTAACTCTTATCTGTGTGAGAATCAAATGAGATAATAATTGTAGAGTGCTTAGCAGAGTGCCTGGCACATTGAAAGCACTATATAAATATTACTTTTTATTATTATAGCTGTATCTGACTATACACAAACAAATGACTGATATGACGATTCCCACATAAATGAGTTTTTCCTGTCTATCTGTGATGTTAATCTGTGTTAAACATGCCCAGTCCCTACTCATTCTTTTCTCTCTCTCTCTCTCTCTCTCTCTCTCTCTCTCTCTTTTTTTAGTGCGGCAACTGGGGTTAAGTGAATTGGCCAGGGTCACACAGCTAGTAAGTGTTAAGTGTCTAAGGCTGGATTTGAACTCGGGTCCTCCTGACTCCAGGGCCGGTGCTCCATCCACTGCTCCCCCTAGCTGCCCCCTACTCACTCTTTTCTCAAACAAAGTGCTTATGATATAGAGACCGTGAGGTGGCTCAGGGAATAGAGTGCTGAGTGTGGAGCCAGGAAGATCAAATTTGGCCTCAGACACTAGCCTAAGTAAGGTACTTAGTCTCTGTCTGCCTCAGTTTCCTCAACTATAAAATGGGGGTGAAAATAGCACCTACCTCACAGAGGTATTGTAAGAATCAAATGAGAAAACATTTGTGAAGTGCTTGCTTAGTACACTGCCTGGCCTTAGTTCTTTTGTTCTTGATCCTTACCATCTCCAGCTTCTGTGTAGCTGACAAGCTTTTAACAATCAGAATGTCCTCTGCTCGGGACAGCTAGATGGCGCAGTGGATAGAGCACCAGCCCTGGAGTCAGGAGTACCTGAGTTCAAATCTGGCCTCAGACACTTAACTCTTACTAGCTGTGTGACCCTGGGCAAGTCACTTAACCCCAATTGCCTCACTTAAAAAAAAAAAAAGAATGTCCTCTGCTTGGCCCATGGCTGTTGTTATGTTTCTTCTCATTCTTTATCCTGAAGTCCTGCTATATCATCATGTGTGCTGATTTAATTGGGAGAATCATATCAGGTTCTTCACAGACTTTATCTCCTCATCCTCTGAAACCCAAGTTGGTTCATAAGATGCAAATATTTTGCCTTTGTCTTTTTTCAATATCTATCATGAACATTCAATAAGAGATGACTAAATGTCCCAAAAAAGCTGTGTTTCTTGTTGCCTTTTGGAGTCCGATAAAACCAAATCCAACAACTCTTTTTTTTCTTTCCTTCTTTCCACAGACTACCCGTGAGCCTTTTCTCATAGCTGCCATTTCCTTCATCCTTGCAGTTTCACTTATGGGAATGGGAGGAACGCTATGATTCAGCGATTCTAGCAGTGTATCCATCCACAGGTCACTGTACAAGAACTTCACGTTTAGAGATCCAATAGTCAAGTGAAAGTTTATAGACCTAAAAAATGTGATTTGTAGACCTCTCTGCCACACTAAGGACCATTTTCTATTTTTGTTCTTGAGTTGAATTCATCACCAAATGATGGGCTCGCCAGAACCATATTCAAAGCTGTCTAGCAAGGCAGAACTGGCCAGGGTGTGGACTCCACTGACACAGACTTGGGGATGGCCAGGCATCCAGCCCAGTGCTCTCAGCCATCATCCTGGGATGGTGTAGTCTGGCCACAGCTGAAGAACCAAAAAAGACAGTTCCAAAGTCTTTGGCCCTGCCAAATGGATCAACATCAGAAACTGATATGATTTTATCAGTAGAGATGGCATTCCAGAAGAGGTATGACCATCTGCTTTGCTACTGTTCTAGGATTCCCATGTATGTGCCCCCTCTCTATCTGTCCATTCCCCCGCCCCACCGGTCCATGAGGGTAGGGACCGTTATTTTTCTATTTGTATCCCAAGCTTAGCACAGTGTTTGGTACATAGGCACTTAAAGAAGCACTTTAGTCTTCCCTGCATGAATAGAGAAAGATCTGCGCATTCACAGTGCACTGCAAGCTCAAGTCTTTAAATTGATATGGCAGCCTTCTCGGGCTACATTAAGAGAAGCAGAGCTTCCAGGAACATGGAGGTGACAGTTTCTTTGGATTATACTCTGGTAAGACTGGACAGAGAATTCTGTGTTCAATTCTGGGCAACCCAATTTGAGAAGGACTTTGGTCATCTGCAGAGCATCATAGGAAGGCTTTGAGACTATGTCATATAAAGACTGAAAAATTGAGTAACTGATCAACCTGCTAAGCACCTCCAGATGGGGAGCTAATGGATTCAGAGTATGGACTAAAGTATATTTTCTTCTTTTCCTTTCTCTCTCTCTTTTTTTTCTTGGAACATGGGAATGTTAATGCAGAAAATCTTTTTGTATGCCTATACATATTTGTAATGGGTTTTAGTTTTCTTGCCTTCTCAATGGGTGGGGGAGGGGATAAGGAAAAAAATTCAGAACTGAAAATAAATGGAATTTAACAAAGATTAATTGAAAGAAGCCTGCAGAAAAGAAAGCTTGGGAATAACAGACCACCTGGACGTCAGCTAACTGAAAGGCTCATGTGAAGAAGAATCCTACTTGTTCTCTCAGGCCTCAGAAGGCAGAACCAACCACAATGGCTGCAAGTGACAAAGGGGTGAACTGAAGCTCGATGTCAAGAAGATCACCCCAAGAGTTAGCGCTGCCCAAAGTGGGAGACGGTGTATTCCCCCACCATCAGAAACCCTCATGCAGAGATGCTCTCCAGCCACTGCTCTTATTGGTGCCCTCTGGGAACAAGCAGAACACGTGTTCCTCCTCCTTCGCCCCCCGGGGAGAGCGATCATGTGCCCCCCAAGGCTTGCCTTTTCTATGCTAAGTGTCCACAATTCTGCCACTGACTAATGGAGTAGTCATCTCACCACGCATTCTCTTCTGAGTGCGATCCAATTTCACATCACTGGCGAAATGAATGCAGAGCTAAGTGTTTAACAAGGCTTCAGAGGGGCTCTGTTCAGGGCAGGGTCCAGTGGAACTCTTGCCTTCTCATCCTGAATACTAAGCTGTTAAGCCCAGTGTACGGGCTTTCTGCCTCACAAGTTTAGGAATTGTCACGAGCTATTTAGGGTGCACTAGTCAAATGTGCCCCCTGGAAGTATAAACTCAACTCTTACTGCCTTTGGTCCACTGAGACAGACCAGGCCAGCTAATGCTATAATCATGCCTGATGCTAGCTTGTTCAATTTACCCGCTGTTCTCAATCAGAATTCATGCACTGCATATAACAGATGAGTTAGTAACACGGTGAAATGAGAAATAACTTAATTGAGCATTTCATTTTCTACACTAAGGAATCAAAGAATTCTTGGGAGCTGCCACCAGGGATAAGTATACAGGAAAAGAAAAAATGAGTCATTTTAGTCACCAAGAAAGCAAAGGCAAAACACAAAGTAATCAAGTCTGACGCCTGATAAGGAAGAATAATTTTGGATAATAAACCTAGGATTAAAAGGTCGGGTGTAGTTTACCTAACACAGTGAGTAGATTAACTCACAATACCACCAATTCACTTATTCATTCATTCAATCAACAACCCATTGCCTGTTTGCATCAGTGCATTGTGGGAGATGGAAAGATAAATGAAGATATGGTCTCTGCCTTCTACAAGAATTGTGTCTGTAGAGCAGTACACAGAATGATATAACACATTGAAGTCAGAGAGAAGAGGGAGAGGGAAAAGAAGAGAGAGGAAGAAAAAGGGGGAAGGAGGAGAGGAAGAAAGGCAGGAAAGTAAGGAAGGAGAGAGAAAATTCTTTGAGGGAAAGGAGGAGAACAAGAAGGTGGAGGACGAAAAAGAAAGATCGCTTTCAACTAGGAACGATAAGAAAAGGCTTCCTGGAGGAGATGGTAATGGCTGGCTCTGGAAAGGTAGGATGCCAACAGGGGGGTAAAGAGAGCATTTCAGGTATCCTGGGTGCCAAGGCTTGGAGGCACTAAAGTACAGGACACAGAATGATAGGATTAGAGATGGAAATCAGTCATTAAGCATTTATGAAAGGTCTATTATACACCAAACATTATGCGAGGCTCTGGGGATAAAAACACAAAGAATAGAGCAATCCCTCCTCTCAGGGAGTTTACATTCTAAAGGGAGAAATGACAAATACACTTAGAAGCAAACGAAAATAAGGACATAATGACAGGGGTAGTAGCATGAGAAGGAGGGCACTAGAGCAGGTGGAGGGGTCAGGAAAGGCTCACACCCAAGGCAGCGCTTGAGTGGTGATTTGAAGGGAGAGGGATCCAATGAGAAAAAGAGAAAGAGGGGATTCACTTGAATAATGGAGACGGGAGACAGGGTTGTGTATGAGCACCAGAAGCCAGTCTGATTAGACTAAAGAATGTGGTGGGAAATAACCTACAATGGAAAGGACACTGGAGATTGTTGGGCTCAAATCACCTTGGAAGTACCAATCCCCTTTAAGGATCCCTGCTTGGAGACCTCTGGAGAGAGTAGCTCCTTAAGCAACCTATTTCACTTTGGCCATTTTTTCCTAATTCTTAGGAATTTCTTTTTTGAAATCTGCCTCCCTGAATCTGAATCTTCTGGAGCCAAGAAAAGTTAGTCTTATCCTTTATTCACAAATGCCTCTTCAGATAGTTGAAAAAAATGATCTCCATACAGGACACCCTTTTCTGGACACTTTCCAGGTCATCAATAATAAGTGAATACAATATGCCAGATGAGAGAGGACCAGGACCATGGACAAGAAAACTATCGTTTCCGGTACACTGTGCTTTTATGAAGGCACCTGAAGATCACTGGGTGAGTTTGCTATTTCCTGAAATTTAAGGCTGTTCACACTAACTCTCTGAGCAAACTCTTCCTCCAGATTTGGAAAGTATATGGTCTGGGGCAGCTAGGTGGCACAGTGGATAGAGCACCGGCCCTGGAGTCAGGCAGATCTGAGTTCAAATCCGGCCTCAGACACTTAACACTTACTAGCTGTGTGACCCTGGCAAGTCACTTAACCCCAATTGCTTCACCAAAAAAAAAAAAAAGAAAGAAAGAAAGAAAGAAAGAAAGTATACGGTCCAAACAAGTAAGGTTTTACTCTTTTTTTTTTTTTTTTGGTATGTGTGTGAGGCAATGGGGGTTAAGTGACTTGCCCAGGGTCACACAGCCAGTAAGTGTTAAGTATCTGAGGTCGGATTTGAACTCAGGTACTCCTGACTCCAGGGCCAGTGCTCTATCCACTGCACCATCTAGCTGCCTCAGGTTTTACTCTTATTATACACAAGCAGTTAAGGAGGGTTTTATTTAGAAGAGCTTCAGGAAAGAATTCTTTACTTCATTATCCCTCGCCTAGCACCACTGCTGCATTAGAAACAGTTCTGAAACCAGACACTCTATAGAAGAACTGACTTGAGTCTTTCTAAGGCCAATGAGATCTAAGGCAGGTAAGGCTCTGCTGGAGAGGGAAATAACTGGATTTGAGGTCGCTCCACTCCCTCCACCTGTGAGAAATAGATCCGACCTTTCAGCATCTCTCTGGGCCCAGGAAGTACAATGCCTAAACCTAGATTAAGTTTCTTTAAACACTCTGCCGCTTGCCTCAGCCCAAACGTTGGCTCCTAACACCTGATAAAGAAAGAAAGTCTTTTCTGTGGCAGGGTGGGGAAATGAAAAACAGATCACATAACAGCAACAGTGACTGTGGTTCCAGTTACTGAGAGCTCTGGACTCTGCACCAGAAGTGTCTTGAAAGAATAAATTGTGTACTGGGTTTAAGTAATGCACATCAGCTGAGAGGAGGTAAGAGCAAAATGGGACAGAGTATGAACAACTGGTTCTGCTGGCCTTTAAGAGTGGGATTCTTTTTTTGTGGGGCAATGAGGGTTAAGTGACTTGCCCAGGGTCATACATCTAGTACGTGTCAAGTGTCTGAGGCTGGATTTGAACTCTGGTCCTCCTGAATAAGAGTAGGATTCAAGTGAGATACACCACATCATCTTTCATTTCAAATCAACCAGCCCCAAGAGCCAGCAGAGGCCACATAAAAGGGGTGGGTCTACCTTGAGACTGAGGTTCTCAGGACATATCTGTCCATCGGTCCCCTTCCTTCCACCCTGGTCTTGTTATTAACACTGTTCCAATTAGTTCATCTGCTTGATACTGGCTGAGCTGCTAGTGACCCCTCCTGTAGTTGTCACGGGCCTCTATTCCAAGCTATTATGAGAGTACACAGTTGCCTAGTGTTCACTGGGGACATTACACAAAGGGCTCCTACCCCATACTGGCTCTGATGTTGACTCTATGAGCCTGGGTCTCCTTGTGCTGACCATCCAGGGCTGTGAGAAAGACTATGTGACCTGCAGCATGTTATCTGTGGGCAAGCTCTCCATCTCTACCCTTCTGTCTCATACCTGATATAATTACTCATCACCCTCAAGCCAAATCTGGCTCCGAAGCTGATTCCCAAAGGACTCTGGTCCAAGGACTGTCCCTTCCCTTTGACATGCTGCTATCAAATCTGCCCCAAAAGAAGGCAGCCCAAGGAGCTGGCCCAGGAGGAAGGTCCCAGATCAGTCTGCAGAGTGGAGGCCTAGGGGGCTACCGAGGAGCTGAGTCCTCATACTTGCAGCAGATGAAGGAGCAGCTGCACAGCTCCGTCATCCAGGCTTTCTCTTTAATTCTGCTGGAGGCCCCATTCTAACATGGACACCCCTGATACCTCAGGGCCTGCACTGAATGAGCTATCAGCCTGCCCAAGGAAGGGGAACCACAACCACAACCTCCATGGCTGCATGAAGAAGCAGATCAGAGCAACATGTTCCAACTGGAGGGGACTTCCTTTCAGTGAGCTATCCATTACCGAAGGTCTTAGAGCAAAGCTGTGATGGCCACAAAGGTGAAGCATAGAGGGAATTTCATGCTTCTCCAAGCAGCCAATTTAAAATTCCCTCCCAAATCAGAGATTCTATAATTCTACAGAATCCCAACTGCACATGACTAAAATGGGAAGACTTCAATGGTGTCTTAGCATCTCATCCCTTCTCTCTCATTCTCTCATGTATTATAGCCAGCTGTTACCCTAAGACTCCCAGACTCTGGCCACTATTAGGAGCTTTCAGACAACACCGATTCCTTTCAAGGCACTAGGAGCAACAAAGCTAAAATGGAATGAATTTAAAATACAACTCAAATGAAGGAAACTGTGGTGTAAAAAAAAGCACCAGAGACCTAGAGACACGGGATCCAGCCCCAACTTTACCTTTGACCTCCTATGGAATCTTGGGTGAGACTCATCCTCCCTCTGGGCTGCAATTTCCTCATCTGAAAACTAGGTGGGTGGATGAATAGATGGCAACGGTCCATTCCAACTCTGACATTCTGTGCTCTGAAATTTCTACCAGCCTTGGCATTCTACAATAATTGACATTTTTCATAGCACCTACATTCTCTCACTGGAGCCTCCCAACAGCACTACGAGGTAAGTTACCACAGGTACAAATAACCTCATTTTACACATAAGGAAATGGAAACTGAGGAAGGACAAATTCTGTTTCCAAAATTTGTAAAATCAAAGACATATGGTCATATGCCAAATTTTAAAAGGTTACAGTGAATTCCTAAAAGAGAAATTTCTCTCTCTCTACATTTATCACCAAATGCCCTGTCTAAGGCAGTCTAGAAATAGCCACATGCTTCAAGAGACCTCTAGCCTTACTAACAACACAGACTTTGAAGTTTTTGGAATGGAGGCCTCTCTGTTAAGGGCAGGACAAAGGTATCTCATTCTCAAAGCTTAGCACTGCTTTTTCACTTCCTAATCTCTTTATTCACCAGACACTGATCTAGTGGCAAAGGAATAGGACTGCAGACAGAGTAGGGGAAGAAAAACCTGTATGGAAACAGTTCTTGAAAATCAGGATCAGAGAATGGAGTCGCTATGAGACACAGAGCTATGGTGAAGAACAAACCCAGATTTTCCTTCACTCAGAAAGCTGGAAAGGGCATTAGAGGTCATTTCATCCAAGCATCTTGTTTTACACATGAGGAAACTGAGGTAGATTTCATTCTACCTAATCAACAGATACAAACTAAAACACCAATAAAAAACAACATGTGATAAGACCAGAACCCTTTTCCCCAAGAGAGAAGTGGTCATAGTACATAAAACAGCGTTCCCAAGAATGGAGAAGTCTTCACGGTTGTGCAAACTCATGAAAATGTTCATATCCGGAACTCAGTATTTGACAAAAACTGCTGGGAAAACTGGAAGATAGTATGGCAGAAATTAGGCATAGACCAACATCTTACACCTTATACTAAAATAAGGTCAAAATGGATACATGATTTAGACATAAGAGGTGATACCATAGGTAAATTAGGAGAGAAAGGAATAGTGTACCTATCAGATCTTTGGAAAGGAAAACAGTTTTTGACCAAACAAGAGATAGAGTATATTATAAAATGCAAAATGGATGATTTTGATTATATTAAATTAAAAAATTTTTGTACAAACAGAAGCAATGCATCCAAAATTGGAAGGGAGGCAGAAAGCTGGGAAACAATTTTTGAGGCCAGTGCTTCTGATAAAGGCCTCATCTCTAAAATATATAGGGAATTAAATCAAATTTATAAGAATCCAAGTCATTCCCCAATTGAGAAATGGTCAAAGGATATGAACAGGCAGTTTTCTGATGAAGAAACCAAAGCTATCTATTCCCATATGAAAAAATGCTCTAAATCTCTAATGATTAGAGAGATGCAAATTAAAACAACTCTGAGGTACCACCTGACACCTATCAGATTGGCTAAAATGACAAAAAAGGAAGATAATAAATGTTGGAGAGGCTGTGGGAAAATTGGAACACTAATGCATTGTTGGTGGAGCTGTGAGCTGATCCAACCATTCTGGAGAGCAATTTGGAATTATGTCCAAAGGGCGATAAAGCTGTGCATACCCTTTGACCCAGCAATCCCACTTTTAGGTCTGTTGCCCAAAGAAATCATGGAAGGGGGAAAGGGACCCACATGTACAAAAATATTTATAGCTGCTCTTTACGTGGTAGCAAGGAATTGGAAGTTGAGAGGGTGCCCATCAATTGGGGAATGGCTGGACAAGTTGTGGTATATGAATACAATGGAATACTATTGTGCTGTAAGAAATGATGAGCAGGAAGAGTTCAGAGAAACCTGGAGGGTCTTACGTGAGCTGATGATGAGTGAGATGAGCAGAACCAGAAGAACATTGTACACAGTATCATCAACATTGAGTGTTGACCTACTGTGATGGACTATATTCTTCTCACCAATGCAATGGTACAGAAGAGTTCCTGGGAACTCATGATAGAAGAGGATCTCCAACAACAAGAAAAAGAAAGAAAGAAAGAACTGTGGAGTATAGATGCTGATTGAACCATATTATTTCTTTTGTTTTGGGTGCTGTTGTTTTTTTTTTCTATTTTGAGGTTTTGCATCACTGCTCTGATTCTTTCTCTTGTAACAGGATTAATGCAGAAATAGGATTAATGTTATTATGTGTGTGTATATATATATATATATATATATATATATATATATATATATATATATACGTGTGTGTATATATATATATCTATATGTATATGTATAGAGATATATAGATATAACCTATATCAGATTACCTGCTGTCTAGGGGAGGGGGGAGGGAGGGGAGGGAGGGAGAAAAATCTGAAATTGTAAAGCATGTATAAACAAAAGTTGAGAACTATCTTTACATGTAACGGAAAAAATAAAATACCTCATACATTAAAAAAAAAAAAAAAAAGAAAATGTTCATATCCTCTGACCGAGAGATCCCATTCCTGGGTTCAGACCCTGAAGAAGCCATATACACCAAAATACTGACAGCAGTACTTATAATGACAGCAAAGAATTACAAACTCGATGCCCACCAAAGGGGGAATGGCTAAACACACTGGGGGGGGGGGGTGTCGGTCCATGACTATGGTACGAGAAATGACAAATGTGACAAGCACAGAGAAGCATGAAAAGGTCTACATGAACTGATGCAGAGGGAAACAAGGAGAACCAAGAAAACAATCTTTCTATGGCCTTTGACCCTGTGGATCACCTCGGGACACCACTCTTTCCTGCTTTTCCTCCTACCTGTCTGACTGCTCCTTCTCAGTCTCTCTTGCCATATTTTCATCCAAGTCATACTTGCTAATTGTATGTGTCTCATAGGGTTCAGGGTGCTCTTCCCTTCTCCTCTTCTCTCTTGGTTTTCAGGACACCACTTCCTAGCTATTAGACCAGTCCTCAGTCTCCTCTGTACAATATTCATCCAGGCCACGCCCACTTACCTTAGGTGTCCCTCAGGAATGTACTGGGCACTCTTCTCTTCTCCCTCTCTATACAGATGATTTAGTTGTTTCTTAAGGACTTACTCCACATCACTATGCTGACAATTCTCAAATTTACCTATTTTGCCCTAACCTCTCTGATGACCTTTAATCTCCTATCTCCAACTGGATGTCCAGTTGATATCTTTTTTCTTTGATTTTACTTTATTTTTAGTACCAATTTATCTCTCTTCTCTGACTCTCTCCTCTATTTATTAAGGCAAGAAATAAAATACTCACTAATGTATATAAAGTCAAACAAAACATGTCTGTGTTAACCATGTTCCACATTTAAAAGAAGGGGAAAAAGAAAGAAAAAAATATGTTTAAATCTGCATTCTGAGTCCATCAGCTCTCTATCTAGAGGTGGGACAGCATTTTTCATCACTGAATCTTTTGGAATTGTGAGAGATCACTGCATTGATCAGAATTACTATGTACTGGGGCGGCTAGGTAGCACAGTGGATAAAGCACTGGCCCTGGATTCGGGAGGACCTGAGTTCAAATCCGGCCTTGGACACTTGACACTTACTAGCTGTGTGACCCTGGGCAAGTCACTTAACCCCCATTGCCCCGCAAAAAACAAAAAAAAATGTTGAAAACTATCTCTACATGTAACAGGAAAATAATAAAATACTTTTAAAAAAAAAGAAGAAAAGCAGGAAACTGGGAAAAAATGTTGCTGCAAGTTTCTCTGATACAGGGCTCATTTCTCAAATATATAGGGGGTTGGGCCAAATTTATAAGAATAAGAGCCATTCCCAAATTGATAAATGATCAAAGCATATGAACAGGCAGATTTCAGAAAAAGAAGTCAAAGCTATCAATAGTCATGTGAAAATAGCTCTAAATCACTAATAGAGAAATAAAAATTAAACAACCCTGAAGTACCACCTCACACTCTACAGAATGGCTAACATGACGGAAAAGGAAAATGACAAATGCAACAGATGATATGGGAAAATGGGTACACTAATGCACTGTTGGTGGGGCTGTGAACTAGTCCAACCATTCTGGAAAAAATTTGGAACTATATTTAAAAAGCTGTAAAACTGTGCATATGACTCAGCAATACCCCAACTAGATTTATATCCCAAAGAGATCAAAGGAAAAAGGAAAAGATCCAGTAGCTATCTCAAACTAAATACATTTAAATTGAACTCAATATCTTTCCCTGTAATAGCTGCTGGGGAAAGGGGAGTCATCTGCCTGCCACAAATCTCTCCCCACTAACTGATTTTCCTAAAGCACAGGTCTGACCATGTCACCTGCACCCTGCCCCCCATCTTGAATGGCTCCCTATTGTCTCCATAATAAAAAATATTGTGTGTATGTGTATAGATATAGATATATGTGCCCTTCACAACGTGGCTCTCTCATACCTTTCTAGTCTAAACTCTTTGACCTGAGATTCTACTACTCAGTTTATACCTCAAGGAGGTCACTGATAAGAAAAGAATCCCTATATATACCAATTATTTACAGTTGCACCTTTTGTGTTATCAAAGAACCAGAAACAAATTAGATGCCCATCAACTGGGGAATGAAGGGGAACGGAAGGGAATAAGCATTTATATAGCATTGGCTATGTGCAAGGTGCTGGCAAAAGTGCTTTTTTTTTGGTTTTGGTTTTTTTGGGTTTTTTGCAGGGCAATGAGGGTTAAATGACTTGCCCAGGGTCACACAGCTAGTAAGTGTCAAGTGTCTGAGGTCGGATTTGAACTCAGGTCCTCCTGAATGCAGGGCCGGTGCTCTATCCACTGTGCCACCTAGCTGTCCCCAAAAGGGCTTAAAAAAAAAAAAAAGCAGTTCATTTGATGTTCATAGCTATTTCCTAAAGTAGGTGCTATGATTATCTCTACTTTACAGTTGAGGAAACAGGCAAACATAGGTGAAGTGACTTGCCAAAAGGTCACACGGCTGGTAAGTGTCTGAGATCTGATTTGAACTCAAGCCTTCCTGACTCCAAGTCCAACACTCTCCCCACTGTGCCACCAACTGTTTCTGTTGATATCTAAGTAAACTGTGGTGCATGAATGTAATGGAATGTTATGTGGAAAGAAACAAAAACCATCTAAGTACTTCAGGGGTGAAATGATTGCCCAAATGTGCTGCTTCCAGAAGGCTGGGTCAGCAACCATTAGAGGCTTACTGCCCCTCAAACAAGTTTTGGGAGGATCTCCAGAAGAAAACTGTGGCAGCTAGGTGGCAAAGGGAAGGGTTAAAGAAGTACTGATACCCAGGCTGGCTGGGGGTCAGGCATGTGCTATGGGTGCAAGGCTTAGATCAAGACAAACTCAATTCAGATGCTGCCTCAGATACTTGGCAGCTAGGAGACCATGGGGGAATCATGCTAACCTTCCTGAGGCTCAGATTCTTCTACTGTAAAAGAAGGAGTTGGACTTAATGCCTCTAAGGTCCCTTTTCAGTTGAACTAGATGATTCTATGAAATAGGACACTTCTCAGGAAGAGTCATCACTGTAATGGGAATGGATAAAAGCTTTAATTAAATCAATATCTGTGATACTGACCAGGATATGAGAACACAGTGTATCCTGATTCACTAAAATGGAGACTGAAGAGGACAAGGTCTTGACCTAATGCTCTGTGGACAACCCGATGGGCTTTAGCTGGAGGCAGAGTTGTAAGATCACTGTAATGGAAGCCTCAAGAACCAGATTATAGCCCTGAATTTCCCATTGACTTTCTTTGGTAGGCTGGCCAAAATATGCCCACCTTTGTGCCATTCCCTCCCTTGTACAATCAGGGGATTGGAGCATGCGGTCTTTAAAGTCCCTTCTAACACTCAGGTTCCACACTTGTCACCTTTTCAGCCTTGTTCTCCTTTGGCACAGAGTTCTCTATGGCTTGAATGTCAACACTACCACCCAGATCCAGAAGGCGCTAATGAAACCGATAGTAGGCCACTGCAGTCAGTCCGTATTTAATGATGCTGCATCATTTTTTATGATGTTGGAATTAGAGAGAAAAAATAGACTAGAAATCCTTCGACTTGTTCAAGCAATTCCATTCCATCTCATCTCCTGCAACAGACTCCCGCCTCTGCCATCCCCATTCCTTCACTTCTCTTTTAATTATTTCCTATTTACATAGCTTCCTCTGTATATATTTGTTTACATGCTGTCTCCCCCATTAGATCGTAAATTCCTTGAGGGCAGGGGCTGTCTTTTGCTCTTTTTGTATTTCCAGTGCTTAGCAGAGTGCTTGGCTCATAGAAGGCAATTCATAAATGTTGACTGATTGATCTTTGCTGTGTTAGACTGGTAGCCTGTTAGACTAAGCCTATATTCCTGAACCCAGTTCTATACAATTAGAATGGTACAAAGCAAAGGCCTCCAAAGGCTCTGGAAGCAACAAATGAAAAATAAAGAAGGAAGAATTAAAAATCAGGAAAAGTACTGCCATATTACTGCCAAATTACAGGGGCTTTAGATGAGGGAAGTGTACAACTGGAAGGCTATTAAAGTGTTTCTGTCATGTCTAGAATGATGCTCAATTCTCAGCTAACTTTGTCTCTCCCATTAGATATCAATGGCTAAAATTTACCAGCACGATTCAAGGGGCTCAATTTCTTTTGGGCAAAAAGCCCTCCCCTGTTCACGGATCTGAACATGCCAAAAGATAGGTTCATCACTGTGGTGCCCTGACACGTGAAGCAGAAAGACCAAGAACCATGGTTTGGCTGATGGGCTTGCTCACTGCTGCTCCTCCTCATTCTTACTTTCTGACAAGGGATGATAGCTCTCCAGAGGAAGGAAATTAAAGGGATGAAGAAATGGAAGACACCAATACCAATATTCTTCAAAGGAATCGAGGAATATTTCAAGTGGAAAGGACCTTAGAACCCCAAATGTCCCAGTTGAAAGAAAGTTTTGCCATTCTGTGCTTGCACTAAGAAACCACAGAGCCCAGCACATCTGTGCTGGGAGATGACTGCAGAAGCCTCTGAGCCGGCTGGCTGGCATTGCAACAGAAAGGGTGCCAGGGAAGATGGCGGAGGAAAGGCAGTGAACTCTCGAACTCATGACATGATCACTACAAAAAACATCCAAATAAGGTCACAGGACAATGCCCGGAGCAGCAAAACCCACAGAAGAATGTGCTGAAATCATCTTCCAACCAAGGATGGCTTGGAAGGTCTGAAGGAGGGGGCTGCTGTGCTGAGACAGGAGTGGAGTCCAACCCCACAGTCACCTGACACAGATCCAGTCCCAGGAAGGCCTCACCAGAGAAGGAGACACCCCAGAGCCTCTGAATCAGCTGCAGTGCCAATGTCGTCTGGAACTAAGCTCACAGTCTGGTGAGAGGGCTGAGCCCTTGGCAGGGAGGAGATTACAGGGTTCTATGCTGGTGCTGAGGCAGAACCTGGGGTTTTCACCCCTGCTGGGAACCAGGAGGTAGACTGGAGTAGCAGTGGCCCAGATGGGGGAGGGGCACAGGATTGTTAGAACTGACAACCACAGCACACAAAGCTGGTTGATTAGCAAGTTGGTCTGGGGTCATCTACGGACCAGGGAACAGGCCAGGCAAGAAAGGGTGCCAGGTCTGGTGACTCAGAAACGAGGCTCCAACACTGGCTCTGGCACTCACTCTCTTTGCTTGGAGAGGAAGAGGGGCAGGGAGGACACCTGCCCTGGGCCTCAGTTTCCCTCTAAGACTGAGGAGAGTAGGGGAGAAGAGAAGAAAAACCAAAGCAATCACAACTGACTTCTGCAAAATTATTATGATCAAACATAGACTTAAAGAAGAGATGGGAATACACCTGCCCCATTTTCTTTGTAAAGGTGAGAGAGCCCAGAGGTCAAATTTGACAAAGATCAGACTTTTAAAGATACTGATTAATTTTGCTGAACTTATTTCTCCCCCATGGTTTTGGCTCCTTATTATTATTTTTTTTGTTTGTTTGTTTTTGCAGGGCAATGAGGGTTAAGTGACTAGCCCAGGGTCACACAGCTAGTTAAGTGTCAAGTGTCTGAGGCTGGATGTGAACATAGGAGCAAGGGAAGGAGATAATCCATGTCAAGGAAGTGGCAAGGTGTGAATGAGGAAAATCCCAGAAAGCAAGGGATTCAAAAGCAGAAGGATGTAGACTTAAGTGAGTTCGTTAAGGGATGGAGATAGGAAAGGGCAGAGAGTGTAACAAGTGTAGGGGTGGAGTTCTGTTGAGACTAGTTGAGGCCCACAGGAGGTGTGGGGCCTCCTCAAGTTGAGAATGCCTTCCCGATCCTAGCCAGGGGTCCACAGAGGTGTTCTTGTGAAGAACAGAGAGTGGGAGAAGCAGTTGGGCCTAGTCCTTGTGGGTTGGATTCAGACCGCTATAGACACGAGAGCAGTGGCAGCTCCAGTGGGTGTCCTAGCTAGACTCAACTGGCTTCCCCAGTAACTTCTGTCCCTAATTCCCTATCCTATCCTCCTATTCCCCCTTCCCACTTGGGTGTTAAGTTAAGAAAATTCCTGAAACAGAGAGTTTGGAGTTCACGTACCTGGAATGACAAGAGAAAGATGACTGGGGCAATCCAAGTATTTACAAGGGTCACTAGTATCGCCTGGAGATGTCTCCAGCATAGCCCTCGGCATCTCTCTCATCTGCTTGCCCTGTCTGACATGTGGCCCCTCACCACCAGACTGGGAAGCTGGGAAACAGCTCACAACCATAGTTTAGTGGTCAGCATGACAAGGTAGAGAGGTCACAGACCTGACGGCTGGTTCTTGATAAATACCATCAGATATTACCGGCCAGTCCTTAAGGATTCTTTCTTTACAGAGAATTCTGCAGAAATTCTGACTGCTACGATCAAGACCAAGTTAGTGCTCTTACCTGTTGCTTCAATGTATTCGATGCATCTTTCGATAAAAATGGGAATAGGCTTCTCTGGAGTTACTACGGTGTTTAAAGGCACCCCAAAATAGTTACTCTCCCACGTCGTCTTAGTGATAGATGGCCGGGGTTTAGGCTTTGGTTTCTGTTTTGAAAGAAAATAAGGTCACGATGAATATTGAAACAACTGTAAAGCTCTCAGTCTTACAGTAGGCCCTCATGCACCCAATGTTCCTCTATGGAGCTGGCTGACCACAAGACCACATCCTGTTCTCCGACCCCACTCCTAAGCCCTCTTGGTGCAGGGTTTATGCTTCTCCTCTTGTTTGGGCCTGGCATGCCCTCGTGTCCATCCCTGCCTCTGGACAGGTGATCTTCCTTAGCCAACAAAGAGCAGCTACATCTGCTAGATGGCCGATCACACCTCCTCAATTGTAATCTCAAAAAGAATGTGAACCATGGCATGAGTATTCTCCACATAGAGCAGATGTTAACGGTGATCAAATTAAAAACAATCTGCAAAATGTCCAGAAGAAGACAGAGGAATGAAAATGATGGAGAGATACCAAACCAGACAAACGTGTTAACTCATTCCTTCCCTCTCGTTTCCCCCAGTGTTCAGGTCTGGCCAAAGCAAACTCTGGGAAAATGCTCAACTGTAACACCTCTGAGCCATGTCCTGTCAATGAAAGATGTTGGCAAAAGCTTTGCACCAAAGAGGCCAACTCCCCACAAGTAATAACAACATGATTGTTATCTCCCTTCTTTATCACAAGATTCAGTGAAGTAGTAAACAGGAAGTTCTCCAAGCCACCCACACAGATAATGGGCACTATAACTTTAGAAAAATTTTAAATCTTAAAAGATAAAGAAGAGAATTGAAAACAAATTGTTCCCTTTTATCAAATGCCAAGCAAATGTATAGCTTCTCAAAGGTCAGGCAAACTGAAGTGAGAGCACTTCCATAGGAAAGTTTTCCACCTAAAAGAAAGAAAATGGAAGAGTCTCTGCTCCTTCTTCAAGCACTGTTTTCCTATGTGCTTAATGTGTTTCCTATGTATTTTAAGTGTTCAATACTTATTTCCAAATAGAATGAACCCACCCCCCCCAAAAAAAACCCCAACAAAATTTAAAGTACTATTTAACTTACAGAATCACAGAGTCTCAAAAATGGAAGGGACCTTAGAGGTCACCTAGCATAATCCATCCACAAATCAACCAATTAAGAAACATTTATTAAGAGCTTATTATATGAAAAACACTATAAGAGAACTGATACAGAGATGGAAATGAAATAGTCTCTGTTCTCTAGGAATTCACGTTCTATCAGAGTAAGAAGGATTCCGTTCTAAAACATTCTAGATAGGGTCATTCCTGAACTTGGTTACATCCAATTTGATCATGAAGTCATTTGAAAAACATTTCATTACCTGTCTCCTATATAGAGAACACTATTAGGAAATGCTCCTCATAGTAAGTTCAGATTTCCCTCTCTAGACTCAATGGTTCATATCCAACTTCGAAGGTCAAGTGGAATGAGTGTAATTCTTTTCCCACATGATATCCCTTCCAATATTTGATGATAGCAAACCGCTTGATATTCTCTAAGTCTTCTCTTCATGACGCTCACCATCTCCAGTTCTGTCATTTGACTGTGAATGACATGGCCTTGAGTCTCCTCCCCACTCTGCCAGTCCCTCTCTGAATGCTCTCCAATGCCTCCTAAAATAGCTTGCCCCACCCCCAACCCAGCTCTTCAGCTGGGGTCTGACCCAGGAAGAGAACAAGGGATTTAGCACCTCCTTCACGTGGGACGCCAGATTTCGATTCACTTAGGGCACTCCCTCCTCCCTCCATCCCTACCCCATGGAGCCTACTCTGTACCAAGTGCTACAAGAGAATCTGAAAAAGAAGGCATTATCTCTGCCCTCAAAATGCTAGCACGACTGAATGCTTTTCATCTGTATAGATACACATCATGTTCTGCAAAGCTTCTAAAATGTTTATATTTTCAGCTCTGAACAGTCACGGAATTGACAAAAATTAGGTGACATGTCAGACTACTGTATTTAGTGGCATCGACTCCCTCTGAGCACACCAGACAACCACACAGAGAATGGAGTTACTCAATGGGATTCACATCTGGGTGCCTAACAGAATTTCACTGATAGGACTTTTCCACATAATCTGAGTTGGAAGGGATCCCAGAAGCTCTCTAAACCAACTAATACATGAGCAAGAAACTCCTCTGCAACCTAGAAATCATCGTCCAGTCTTTCCGAAGAGTAAGCCAATTGTGCCCAAGGAGGCCTATTCTATTTCTGCATTATGTGATCCATGAGGACGTTTTCCCTGTGTCAATACTTGGTTTGTGTCTCTGCAGCTTTTACTTGTTGTTCCTAGTACTGCCCTCAGGTGTCAAGCAAAACAAGTCTAATCCCTCTACCAGGAGAAAGATCATGCTCCCACTAAGTCTTTTCTTCTTGAATCTAAACTCTCTTAGCTTCTCCTGATAAGGCAGGGTCCAGAGGCGCTTTACTCTCCCTCCATTTTATTTCATCGGAGTGAATAGTTACTTAAGGAGCCATAATCTCACCGAGAATCCTTTGTCAAATCTGGGGACTTGATGGGAAATCTGGCATATCTCTATCAATAGAAGGCAATCCCTTTTGTACTGGGATTTGGAATGGCACAACACCCACGATACTTGGTGAACATCTGCACACTTGTGTACCCTATTTGATGCCTACTTTGAACTGATACTCACTGAATGGATTAACAAAGTTATCTCTGTGGTGTCATGCAATCCTGCACAATCTTAACAAATGTTTTGGGGTCACCTTACTTGAGAGCCTTTAAGCCTCTATTTTTACTCTAATGACCCTTTTTTTGTGATTGATAAATTATAGCCACAGCCCTATTTCATAATCTCTATGCTTTTGATTTAGCTGCATGACTGTGAAGACGTAATTTACCATACTAAACCACCTGTGGAAACCCCCCTGGTTCCAGTTTTATATTTTCATCTGTATACCCTCTATGTACATGGGCTATTCTCACAGAGATTTTATAGAGACACTTGAAGCTGGCATATGGGTTGAGTATTACTGAAGGCTTCTTGGCTGCCTGTTAAAAATAACAGTATCATCTATAAAGGGTACTTCTTCATTCTTTTGGAATCTTTCCCTCTTTGTGATATCTTGAAAATCGATCCCTGAATGTCTTATGTCTCCAGTACTGATTGTATCTGTTTTCTGAGAAAGGAGTTTGCTTCCTGCTAAGATACACAGCAGCAGAAGGCTAGCTTCTGGATGAGGAGTCTCTTGGCCACCAACACCCTTCAAAATCAATAAAACTTAAGATATAAGGAGAAGGCCAGGAATGCCAATACCAATGCTACCGGCATTCCTTCCTCTCTGTATCTCATTGGGTATTCTCTAAACCACAATACATCTGCCTCATTTCTTCTGATTCTCCAAAGCATCCTAAATGGTTGGAGCCACTGGATGTGCTTATATTCCTACAGAATCTCCAGGTCACTTGCTGCCTGAGGCACTCTCTCTTGCCCCCGTGTCTCATAATGCCTCAAACTTTCTATCCCAAACTAACTATTCAAAGTTGTAAAGGCAGAATTATCAGAAGTACTTAATACAGTACAGTTGGTCCAAATCGAAAGCAAAATTGAGTTAAAAATAAACAACATTTTATTAAGTTTTCATCTTAAACACTTAATAAGGAAAGCAGTCAGAGTATAGGTCATGAATCTTTGAAAATTTTAAGCCTGAGCCATTCAACAAAAGCTTGAAGAGAATTTTAAGATTGTTCTAATGAACAGAACGATTTCAGAAAAACTAGGAAAGATTTGTGTGTGCTGATGCGGATGATGAAGTAAGCAGAATTAGAAGAATAACTTATACAGCTTTGTAAAGACAAATAACTTTGAAATACTAAACAACTCTGATCAATGCAATAACAAATCCCACTTCCAAAAGATCAACAATGACAAATGTTGCCCACCTTCTAAACAAGGAGGCGATGGACACAAGATGCTGGATAAAACGTACATTTTTGGACAAGAACAAAAAGAGTTTGTTTTGTTTGACCATGGCTTCATTTTAGTCTTTTTTTTTTTCTAGTAGGGGAGGAAGATGGTAAGGAAAGAAATAAATGTTTGTTAAATGAAAAAATAAATTAATTTAAAAAATAAAGATAATACTAACCAGTATTTATAGGGTGCTTTAAAGTTTGCAAAGCACTTTGCAAATATTCAAACTCACTTGATCCTCCCTACACCCTAGGCACTATTATTAAAGATGACTCAAACTCTTAAGAGGTGTAGAACTTTTGAGATAATTCTATCTGGAATTAAAAGGGAATGAACTTTGGAAACTGGCCACTGACACAGTTTGGTTGGAAAAATATGGCGCTATCTCAAAGGAATAACATAGATATTAGATATCTGGAGTTAAGAAAAAAGCAGATGTAGTGCTTCGTTCTGAAAACAAATGACTGTTCTATTTGAATTCTGAGTGTGTTGACTGTAGAATATTTTTTCCTTGCCTCAATATTCTTTTTTCCATTAGAGGTGATCAAACTGTAAAAACACAAAATAAGGAAAAATACCTCTTCAGGTTGCCATGATAAACCTGATGCTTATACTTTGTTTTTGTTTTTTGGGGGGGGTGGGGGTGGGGCAGCGGGGGTTAAGTGACTTGCCCAGGGTCACACAGCTAGTAAGTGTCAAGTGTCTGAGGCCGGATTTGAACTCAGGTACTCCTGAATCCAGGGCCAGTGCTTTATCCACTGTGCTACCTAGCTGCCCCGATGCTTATACTTTGTAAAGAAGTGGATACAAGACTGAGATGGAGTCAGTGAACACTGGCCTTGAGGACAACAAATTCATGGCCAGCAAAAGGATGGTTTTATTAAGAACAAGTTATGGGCAGCTAGATGGCACAGTGGATAGAGCACCGGCCCTGGAGTCAGGAGTACCTGAGTTCAAATCCGGCCTCAGACACTTAATACTTACTAGCTGTGTGACCTTGGGCAAGTCACTTAACCCCAATTGCCTCACTAAAAAAAAAACCAAAAAAAAAAACAAAGAACAAGTCATGCCACACAAACCTGATGACCTTTAAAAATATAAATGGAAAACAAATATGGCTAAAGGGACGATGATCTTATATTTGTTTTAACTAAAGCATTTAGTACAAGATTCTCTAGAAAATTCTCTTGCAAAGCTGTTTCAGGGTAATTTGGTTAAAGGGTAGCTAAGTGGTACAGTGGATAGAGTGCTGGCTGGGTCTGGAGTCAGGAAGACTCATCTTTGTGAGTTCAAATGTGGCCTCAGACACTTACTAGCTGTGTGACTCTGGGCAAGTCACTTAACCCTGTTGGCCTTAATTTCCTCCTCTGTAAAATGAACTGGAGAAGGAAATGGTAAACCACTCTGCTACCTTTGCCAAGAAAATCCCAAACGAGGACACAAAGAGTCGGACACAACTGAAATGGCCGAACAAAAAATTTGGTTAAAAGCCATCTCAAACTGAAAACTGACTGACAATTAGGAGAGAAGTCTTGTACTATGATCCTAAGATGCAGAACTGAAGCCTTCCCTGTTCTGACAATTCAATTTGCTAAGAGGAGAGAAATCATTGTGAAGAGTCGGTATGCTGGTTCACCTTAAAACCTGAGTGGGGGTTGGGGGGACACATGGCACACCTGGTGGTGTGAAAAGAACAAGAGATTTGAAATCGGAATACCTAGGTTTGGATTCCTGCTACATAATCCTGGGCAAGTCATTCAATCTCTCAGGGTCCTCAGTTTCCTCATTACCTAGTCCTAGGGGATCTCTAAGGTCCTTATTCAGTGAGAGAATCCACTATGGCAGGCATTGTGCTAGATGCTGAGGATAGATGGACATGATGCAGACCTTGCTCTCAACAAATTTACAATCTAATAAGGTAGAACCACTTATACCCTCCATCATATTTGTAGAAGAAAGAAATGAGAGGGGTTGGGGGTGGGGAAGAAGGCTAGGAATTTCTCTACAGTTAAATTCCTATTAAGTAGCAGAGCTGGAATTAGGATCCGTGACACCCTGATCCATACACTGAACTCTGCTCTACTTCTAATTTGTACTCCCTTCATCACTTTCTGCATTGTCTGATCCCTGCCTTGTTGGAACAGATCGCTTCCTGTTTGGGCTGAGATTCTTTAAAACTTCCTATGTGAATAAGTGTTGATACCAGAACAAGCTCATCAAAGAGAAAGGCTATTTCTTTGTCTACAACAGTCAATGCAGCTGGCAAACACAAAGATGGTGAGAACCAACTCAGAGAACCAGTCTTTTGGGAGCGAGAAGCAGCTCAGCAAGACAGATGACAATGTTATCTTACAGACAGGAGTGAGAAACATCGTGGCAGAAGATGGCGGACAATGTTATCTTACAGATGGAAAAACAAAGGCCTGAAGTGGGAAAGAGTCTTGCTTGTGAATACATGAAGGCCTTCTAACTCAGGGGTCTTCATCCTTTAGCATGTTTAAGTCTTGGAGCAGAACTAAACCACTTAACAGAGATAGCTTTCAATATCTCTGTATTACATTCCTGTTTCATGTGCCATAATAGACAAGAACTGTATCACTTAGTTTTTGTGGGGTTTTTTTGGGCAGGGCAATGAGAGTTAAGTGACTTGCCCAGGGTCACACAGCTAGTAAGTGTGAAGTGTCTGAGGCCAAATTTGAACTCAGGTCCTCCTGAATCCAGGACCAGTGCTCTATCCACTGTGCCACCTAGCTGCCCTACTGCATCACTTAGTAGAAAGTATTCTTATGATGACTTACTCCATATACCTGCTGGGCTGGTCCTCAGAAAGCTGACATGCAGTCTTGTCATTAGGACTATACCTGACACTGTTCTATCTTGCTATTACAACCTGAAAAAACCTGTGTTTCACTGTCACTGCCTGGGAGAAACCAGGATCACAGATTTCCATGCCGTAAATTCACTCAATCAAAACTAGTTCTGAAGTTAATATTGTGCGCAGAGCTGAGGTTGACCTGACATTAAATAAGATACTGCTTCAACGTTTCTGGAGGTTGCAAGATGCACGTGTACATTACTTGATAAGTGCACCAAGGAATTAAAAGCCAAAATATTATCTAAGGCTTTTCTTTTTCCTTGAAGGTAAACAGTTATTATTCTGTTGGGGAGGTGAGGGGGGCCGGTTGGGATGTGACTGAGAAATGGCGGAAGGAATATGGTTCAGGTACAAGGCACAGCATGATCAAGAGTACATAGATGAGAGACCAAAAAGCAGGTTTACCTAGTTTGTCTAGGGCATAGCGTGCTTTGAGGAAAGTATTAAGATATGGTGGGAAGGGAGGCTAGAACTTATATTAGGGTGATGAGAATCAATGAGAATATTTACTGAGAGCTTGCTATGAGTCAAGCACAGTGATAAGTGCAGAGAATACAAACAGAGAAAGAAAATATCTTTAAAGCTCACAGTCTAATTGGGGAAAACAACACAAGTAGGAAAATTCAGCTACAAAGCTGGAAAGACCCAATAATCCTAAGAACATAGCTGCAAAACCAATGGAAAATTCTCCAACTGATAACTGAACAAGGATATGAAATGACAGTTTTCAGAGGAAAAAAAATCTATCAATAACCAGATGAAAAATAATTTAAATCACTAATAATGAGAGAAATGCAAATCAAGACAATTCTGAGATTCCAACTTATACCCATCAGATTGGCAAAGTTGACAAAAATGGAAAATGACAAATGCTGGAAGGGATGTGGGAAAACAGATACATTAAGATACATTAAGGCACTTATTTGTGGAACGGTGAATTGGTTCAGCCATTCTAGAAAGCACTGGAACCACTCTCAAAAAACTATTAAACTGTGCATTCCCTTTAACCTAGCAATATTAGGTCTATGCCTCAAGGAGATTAAAGAGAAAGGAAAAGGACTCATATGTCCAAAAACATTTATGGCAATTCTTTAATTCTTTTCATGGTAACAAGAATTAGAAATATGGGGGGGCGGGGGCAGCTAGGTGGCGCAGTGGATAGAGCACCGGCCCTGGAGTCAGGAGTACCTGAGTTCAAATCCGGCCTCAGACACTTAACACTTACTAGCTGTGTGACTCTGGGCAAGTCACTTAACCCCAATTGCCTCACCAAAAAAAAAAAGGGGGGGGGGTGGGCAAGGTAACTGTAAACTGGAGAATGGCAGAACAAGTTCTGTTATAAATAAGTGACAGAATACTGTTTGTTGAATGATGAAAGGGCTAATTTCAGAGAAACCCGAGAAGAATTATATAAGCTGATATACAATTAAGTGGGCAGAACCAAGAAAACAATTTATACAATAACAAAATACTGTAAAGACAAATAACTTTGAAAGACTTAGGAACTCTGATCAGCACTGTGCCCCCACCAGAGTTCTAGAGGTTTGTGATGAAAGATACTATACATTTCCAAAAACAGAAGAGATGGACTCAAAAGTGAAGATGAGGGGGCAGCTACGTGGCACAGTGGATAGAACACCGGCCCTGGAGTCAGGAGTACCTGAGTTCAAATCCGGCCTCAGACACTTAACACTTACTAGCTGTGTGACCCTGGGCAAGTCACTTAATCCCAATTGCCTCACTAAAAAAAAAAAAAAAAGTGAAGATGAAGCCATACGAACTGGTTTATATAGGGCCAATAAGGGAATCTCTATTGCCTGACTAGACATGTTTGTAACAGGTTTTGGTTTTTCTTGCTTTCTCAATGGGGGAGATAGAAGGGTAGGAAGGGGGAGAGAAGATAGAAGGGAGAGAATTCAAACCTGAAAATAAAATATAATTGAATTTTTATTTATTTATTTATTTTGGTGAGGCAATTGGGGTTAAGTGACTTGCCCAGGGTCACACAGCTAGTAAGTGTTAAGTGTCTGAGGCCGGATTTGAACTCAGGTACTCCTGAATCCAGGGCCAGTGCTTTATCCACTGCGCCACCTAGCTGCCCCTGAATTTTTAAAAAGTCCAATAGCAAGGCCTACATCAGGGTGTCCGTTCAGCAGAAGCAGCCTAGCACCATTGGAAGGGTGTAGTGGGCCTCACAATGAGAATGGAGAAGGGATTCTGGGCTCACTCGGACAAAAAGTGGGGATGTGGGTTCCAGAGACAGGAAGGGAAAAGAAGGGTAAACTGGCAGAAAGGCTGGGGCAGGTTGAAAGGGGAGATGCTAGGTGCCATGTCTGACTAGGGAGTGGGCTCCCCCTTTGAACCCATAACACAAGCAAGCTGAGTAAGCCTTTGGTAGTGTTTGTACTCTATTCCACACCAGAGTTTTCTAACTCACAGCTGAGCTACATTAAAAAGTCACTGGAAAATGTTTAACAAGATGAATAAAAGTACATACAACCCAACACAGATAAGGGTCACTTGTGATTTTCTAAGTCGACATGGGCTGGTGTTGGGTGGCCACACAAGCAGGGAGACTGTCTTCTTTATCTGGGTCTTCCCCGTGCTAAGCACAGGAGTCTGCATACAATGTGTACATAGTAAATGAATGAAGACCCACAAACAGATGGAGGGCACTATATTAAAGGAACAAACCCTCATTCTAATTCTCTGCCTCTACAATGAAAGGGAGAAAGCTGTGCCCTCTCAGATTCTCTGTAAAGAATGACAAAGTATTAGATGGCACAGTGGGTAGAATGTTGGATTATCTCGCCTCAGACATGTAACTGTGTGACCCTGGAGAAGTCATTTAACATTTCAGCCCAGCCTCCTCATATGCAAAACGTGCATAAGAATAGCACCTACCTTGTAGGGTGGTTGTGAAGATCAAACCTCAAAGATCTACAGGTTAGTGTTTATCCTTCTTTCCTTTGTTTGTACATTATCCATGCCCTGCCCCTTCCCATGGGCACATCCCAGACCGTCTTGGGTCCTCTGCTCTCATTGTGAATTCTTCAGATTCCAGTTTCAAAGACTCCTTGGTGACCTCCCAAATCTACATCCCTCTAGCTCACCTCTTTCGGGCTCCAGTTCAATAATATCACCAACTACCTCCTGCATACCTCTACTTAGAAGTCTCATGTTGAGTGGTTTCAGTAGTGTCTTGACTCTCCATGACCCCATTTGGGATTTTCTTGACAGAGATGTGGAGTGGTGTGCCATTATCTCCACCAGCTCCTTTTACAGATGAGGAAATTGAGGCAAACAAGGTTTAGTGTTGAACTCAGGAAGATGGATCTTCCTGACTCTAGGTCCTGTGATTGCTCTATGCAGAAATCTCAAAGGGCACATCCAAAACAAATTTTGCCTGTATCCAAACAGGACAGTCATGCTCCCAATTACAGGCAATTCAGGGACACGTTGTCAGTTCTGCAGCAGATCTCTGGCACATGTGCCCTTCCACCTAGTCATCTGGCTACCACAACTGCCCTGGGGCAAGCCCTCATCACTTCACAGGTGGAGCACTGCAAAAAGCTTCCTAATGGATCTAGCTTCCAGTTTTTCTTTGCCCCAAACCATCTTTCACAGTTGTCCAAATGAAGCCCTAATGCATATGTTGGGCTTTAGGTAGGAGGTGGGGGAAGGGACTATGTGTTTCTATAGTACCTGTGCTCTGTGCTTTACAAATATGATCTCATTTGGCCCTCACAACAACCTTGTTAGGTACGTGTCGTTATGATCCTGATTTTATAACTGAGAAAACTAAAGCAGATGGAGGTAAAGTGACTTGCTCAGGGTCACACAGATATTACGCACTAGAGGCCATATTTGAACTCAGGCTTTCTGTACTCCAAGCCCAATGGTTTATTTTCTGCAACACCTAGCTGTCTCTAGGCAAGAATGTCACCTCTAGCTCAATATTCAGCAGCTCCTGATTGCCCCTGGAACCAAATACAAAGGCCTAGATTTGGGATTTAAAGTTCTTCCTTTTTGGACATACTCTACATTCCAGCATAACTGGTTTGTCAGCTGTCCTCCACAGGCCCCTCCCATCTCCATGTCTGTGCTCAAACTGGCCCCTGGACCGGAATCCATCCTCTCCTCCCCATCTCTGCCCCCTGGAATCCTAAGGACCTTTTAAGGTCACCTCAAGTGCTGCCTCTCTAGAAGACTTTTCCTGACTCTCCCCAATTATTAGAACTCCCCTTGTTCCTACTCTCACACCCACTACTTTGTATTTTATTTCATCCTTACTTATCTGTCAGCTCCTCCAGGGGAGTGACTGTTAACAGTTCTGTCTTTGTATCCCCAGGACCTAGGAGAGTGTCTAGAATACAGCAGGTGCTTAATAGATGTTTGTTGAACGGAAAGGAGAGTCAGTCAAGATAAGGTCTCATGCCTAGTTCTCTCACACACATACAAAACTCTCAGAGGGAAATAATCAGTGTCTTGAGTAGAGAAGACTTTAAAAAAAAATTGACTATGTCAGGAAATGTCCTACTGGGAAAAGAGAGAACAGAGCTAAGTCTCAGGCTCCTTTACAAAAAGCAAGAATGCATTCCATGATTAAAAGTGGGCAAACGAGGTTTACTTTAGTTAGGGTCAATGACAGTGAAACAAACAAGACAATTCACAACACTACAGAGGAAAAGGCAATGGAAATGAAATCAGAGAGCTGTCTCATCTCAAGGGAAGAAGGATCACAGATTTATAACTGGAAGGGACTCGAGACACAATCTAATCCAAACCCTTCATTTTATAGATGAGGAAACTGAGGCCCCCCCAAATTAAAGTGACTTGCTGAAAGTCACCCAGACCCAAAGCTGACCTCAGGTCTTCTTGACTCCAAACCCAGAGAAGAGAGCTTCAGGAGTCATGATGCTGCAGAAAACCAGGAAGGAACTGACAGTGGGGAACACAAGACAGAGAACTTCCTCAGGCAATCTTGGACTGTACAGCTTCACCCGACAGTCCCCATGCCCCTTCCTGCAACAGTTTATGGAAAGGCTTTTCCAAATTAGATATCATACCCTAAATGTGCCCCTGTCACAAAAGCTAGAGGAGGGCAATGCTCTTTGTGCACAGGGGCTCTCCACCTGGGGTTTAGGGCAGGGTTTGGAGGGGATCCTGTGGATGGATTTGGGGGGGGGGGAAGGGTGTCTATGAACTTGGATAGGGAAAAATATAATACTTATTTTCACTGACCTCTACCGAATTTACCATTTTCTTCAATTATTTAAAAACATTATGATAAAGAGTCCAAAGGCTTGCTTCCCCAGACTGTCCAGGGAACCCAGGAAACAAAAATGTCTAAGAATCCTAGCTGCAATGCCTCATATGTGGAAGGCTGATGACCAAAGCTTTGAAACTCTTCAATAATAAACAGTGAACCAAACCAGTCCCTTCCCTGACAACTTCCCACAGAATAAGAAGACTCTCTTACTGACGACAGGATCTTCATAAAGACAGAATGCTAACTATGTTTCAGTACCAACAACTATCTTCTACCAAGCTCCAAATGGTACTTGGCCTGAAAAGTTTCCTAAAAATAATTGCTTCATTTTTCAATGAAACCGAAGCTGAAATCAGTTCTTGTTCAGGAAGGAAAAGGCTGAATTGATACAAGGAGCTTAAATAGGGATGTTTCCAATCACTAGAAAGCCCAGAAACTCTGCATCATTTTAATCTATTGCAGACTACAAACCCTAATCACACAACTTTCTTGCACTCGTCTCCGAGTCTTTCCTGCTGGAAATCATTTCCCCCTTATCAGATTTTTGAACATTTTATTCATCTTGTGCAATTACGATTTTTCTTTTCTATTTCTGTTACTGACAGCATCGCTAAATGGAGCCAGTCAAACCCCGCCTCTCTCCGGCACTTCTCCCTGAGCCCATCTCCTCATCTGGAGTAAAATGAGGGATCTCTGAATGGCCCCCAAGGCCCCAGAGAGCTGATTCACAGCTTGAAAAGGGCTGATTCTCATTCTTCAGTTTATATCTCTAGTCACTAAGAACAGAGTACTATAAGCAGCGTGTGTGTGTGTGTGTGTGTGTGTGTGTGTGTGTGTGTGTGTGTGTTGGACGACTGAGTGACTGAATCCAGCATTCAACCAGGGTCTAAGGACGTGTCATTATGTAAAGGCCAAAGTAGATGGTGACTACAAGCTGGTGCCAGAGGCCTTGTGAACAGAGGAAGCACAGGACCTCAGAGAAGAAAGAAGCTTCAGTGGGCATTTAGTCATAGGTGAGTTGGAACCTCAACACCAGGCTGGCTACGAGTCTTGTGACACTTCCAGGGATACTTGCAGAAAGAGAAAAACAGCCCTCCTTCCCTGGAGATCTAAAAATGGGCCACCTTCTGGCAGTGACATGCTGCCACAAAACCAGAGTGGGAAGGGAATTTAAAGAGTCCTTTCCAACCTTTCCAGGTTACCAATACATTCTAGGCTCCTCTGGAGGACTCTTAAGTTAAAGAAGAGGTGGTGCCATGGATTAGTAGGGGAAGTTTCTTTACTTGGCTGTTTCTCAGATCAATGAAATCATAGCTCTCATTCCTACATATAGCCTGAAGAAGTACAGTTCTGTTTCACACTACTATCCTCCTGTGGAATGCCAAGTAATTTAAAAACTAAAATCTACGATTTAACTTGGAGGATTTTGCAACATCCTTGAGTAGCTGTAGATACTCTAGAATGATTCAGTGTAAAGTTTGAGAATTTCTGGTCCCAGCCACGGAAAGATGGCCCAGTTGTGAAGAACTGTAACAGTATGCTGACTGCCAGTTAAGACCCCTGCTGCAGAATACAAACTCACCACCCAACACAAGGGTTATTTGTAGAGATGCCATTCTATGTGTACTGAAAAAATGTGATGTATGTCTTCAAGTATCTGAAAGGTCATAAAGAAATAGAAGCAGTGGGTAGAATCTACAAAGAAGTAAATTCAAGTCTGGAGAAAACCTGAAGACCTCCCCTCCCTAATGGTTCACTCATTGCACAAGTAGAGTAGGTGTCACAGGTGGTGAGCCATTCATCCCTTACCCTGAGGTCTTCCTGCAAAGGCTGACAGAGACTTTGTTAGGGAGGTTACAGAGAGGACTCCTAGTGCAGTGTGGGGTGGACCTGGAAGCTACTGAAGTCCTTTCCCATTAGGGATTCTGTAAAAACAGAAACACTTCCTTGATCTACAGAAGCTCAGGCCAAGGCTTTGATGCCTTCAGTGTGGGCAGTCCAGAGTGGAGTCAGCCCTCTATCATTCACCAGATGGGAAGAAGACTGACCCAGTGGGCCAATGGCCTCCTTCCTTTGCCTTTTCTCTTTCCAGAACACAAACACAAGTGTCAGATAGGCCCACCTCTTCCCTGCCTGTCTTTCCTAACCCTCAGGGAGGCTGTCCATGTTGGGCATGTCACACTTTCATGCACTTGAGTAATCTGGGATAGAATGGGGTCTACTTGTGCCCAATGTACTTTTGTGTAGCCAGGGAATGATCTATCCCACATACCAGTAACTCTCCACTTTTGGGCTTCTTGCTTTCTTTCAAACAGGAGCATAATCCCCAGGCCTGTCAGTAGAATGGGGCTCTTTCAATTCCAGACTGTCTTCTTCTGGCCTACTCAGTGAGAGCTCTACACGGGATGTACTGTGGGCTATGAGGGTTCCATTTAACATGGAACAGACAGAAGAGCAAAAATGGACAGACCAAAGGGATTCCGCTACTGGGGCAGGGAATGTTCTTCCCAGAGTAAAAAAGCAAAGCATTGAAAGGCAGCTGATCACCAGAAACCTGACTGGGCCTTGCAACTCAAGTTATTGGTATTGTAGTAATGATCCTGAGAAATCATGCGTGCGCATGCGCACAGTCCCCCCCCCCCAAAGTAAAAATCCTAGCACCTCAGATCATGTTCTCAATCATGGAAAGGACAGCTGTCTTCCTGAGGATTTCCTCCCCTAGCAAGGCGAAGCAGCCATGGCACAAGGGAGGGAGTTCTGGTCTTGGGATTAGGTCTTGCCTCTGACACAAGCTTCCTCACCCAGGAGTTTTTTCAACACATGCGATCACAGGTCTCATCCCTAGCAAAACTTCAAGAATGGTATAGTAGGTTAGCATGTCATCAGCAGATGTTTTAGCTCTTCTTTGCCTATCTTTATAAACCAGAAGAGAGAGCAAACAGGAGAAACAGAGAAACACGGAAAGATTCATATGAACTGATACAAAGTAGGTAGTAGTACCAGAGAAACAATGTACACAACAAGATGGATGGAAAAAACAACAACCAGAAAAGTTAATATAGAATCCTACAAAATTATAATGACCTATCTCGTCCTGTAAGAGGGATAAGAAGGCACCTCTCCCCAACACCCTTCTTTGCAGGGAATACTGAATAGAACATCAGACTTTTTCAATGGGTTAGTTAGTTTTAGTGAACTTTTGTCTTGTTTTTTTATGACAATGGCAAGGAAGGAAAACAGTGGGAAATGTAGGTGGGATAAAAACAAATGATATCAATTACCATTTATTTTAAAAAACATATATATTTGGGGGGGCATGCCCAATCACAATTTGAAGTATAATGAAACAGAGAAAGGTAGGAGAAAGAGCAATGAAGCTGAAATGTTAACGTCACTCACCACATTAGGTCCAGTTTCCTCATGTGTGAGATAACAAGGTTAGTTTAAATTTTCATGTGTTGGGGCAGCTAGGTGGTGCAGTGGATAAAGCACTGGCCCTGAATTCAGGAGTACCTGAGTTCAAATCTGGCTTCAAACACTTGACACTTACTAGCTGTGTGACCCTGGGCAAGTCACTTAACCCCCATTGCCCTGCAAAAAACAAACAAAACAACAACAACAACAAAAATGTTCATGTGTCACCTTCCAATGCTATGTCCGTTATTGTGGCTCAACTTTTGAACAAAAAATCTATCTAAGGATTATATGGGCTCAACTTAAAAACCAACCAACTAATCTAACTGCCAACAACTAAAGGTGTCCAAAAATGGAATAGTAAGTTTCTCATCACTGGAAGTGTATACACAGTGGCAAGATGAGCACTTATCAGGGACTGTAGAAGGCCTTTCTGCTTTGGGGAGAAGGTGGACCACATGACCTCAAAAGTCCTTTCCAACATTAAGATTAGGATGAAACACAGAAGGACAGGGTCTCAGTGCCTTCTTTGCTGAATTCTGTTCATGGCCCCCAACATATCACCATTCCGACCTCACCTCCTACTTACTAGCCCCTGCCCCAGCATTCTCTGCCCCAGCCGAGTCGTCCCTGTGGCCCAAACGTGCCTCATGTCTTTCTGCACCCAGGACTCTGCAAACGTTGTCCCCCTGGACCAGACTCCTTCCACATTCTTCCTCTCACCTAAGGCACCGTCTGACAATTCCACTCCCCAGCTTCCAGTGAATCCCAAACACTTACACACAGCCCCTCCCTTTCACCTCCACGTCTTTGCCCTGACCGTGACCCCCCTTCACCCCAGCTCCCTGAGAACCCCCCCTTCCATTAAGACACAGCTCAAGTCCTGTGTCCCCTCCTCCCAGAAGGGCCTGATACTTACCTTTTGTGTACCTATGGTTTCTCCCACAACAGAAAATTATGTCCTTACGAGTAAGGACAGTTTTATTTTCGTCTATCTCCAGGACCTTGTAGGATACTGACCGGCATTGAGGAGGTATCTAATAAATGCTTGTTGTCTGATCAATCCCCACATTTAACATCCTGGCCAAACTGGTCTACTTGTGCTTCCCTCAATTTGTTGTCTGCTCCCCAGGCCTTGAATGCATACCCAAAACTCACTTCTGCCCTGAGAATTCTTGGCTCCCTTGAATCAGTCAGCTCTTATGCCACACCTCCTTTTTCCTCCCCAAATCACCCAGTACTTTCCTATTTATCTGTTGTTATAGTACGCCATCCATCAGGGCAGGGACTGTTTTATTTTTCTCTGTGTCCCCCAAATCTATAACTCCTTGATGAATCAGCTTGAATGAGGTCAGAAGACAGGAAGATGCTCAGAGTGACAGTGAATACAGTGAGTAAGCACTTGGCAGTGACCTACAGGAATTAGTGTGTAAGATGAGCAAAGTCCTTGGCTTCAGTGAGCAGTCGCCACAGAAAGAGAGAGACTGTGCACTGACATAGGGCTATTACTTGGTTTGCTAGCCACCCAATCCCATCCCAGGTATACCAGCACAACACGGAGCCAAGATAAGATGCCACCTAGTAGGTAGGTGGCACCTCAGTGCATAGAACGCTAGGCCTGGAGTCAAAAAGACCTGAGTTCAAATCCAGCCTCAGACAATTCCTAAGCGTGTGACCCCATGCAAGTCACTTAACCTCCTTTGCCTTAGTTTCAATCATAAAATGGGGATAATAACAGCAAGTACTTGACATGGGGTCTCTGAAGTCTGTTCCTGAGATAATGTAATTCTTAAAGCATCCTTGGGCTCAGGACTAGCCACAAAGGACTCAAATGGTTAAAATTCTGCCACCTGTGTGACTTTAGGCAATACAATACCCCTCTGATCCTTCATTCCCATAGTTAGTTGCCAAATAAAAGAGTGAGACAAACAATTCCTAAAGATCCTGCCAGCCCTAGTAACTCAGTGAATAAAAAGATCAAGGTGAAGCTGATTGTGTAGGCCACCCTCTTCTTACACATTTTCTAGAAGTAACTTGAGACATTCTTTTTCAGATTTTTCCCTTTTCTTGTTGGCAAACAATTGAATTATCTTGTCCATTGTGGAAATTTATTTTGATTTGGGGACCCTACCTTTGGGCTGAGATTAAAAAGCCTTAGGCCCTCAGGTTTTTCTTCTCTGTGTGGGAGGGGCTGGTGCCCCTCACCCTCCAAAAAAGCCCCATGGGCTGTACAAGACACCAGGTCAGACAGCTGGGGGAAAAGCCCCAGCTCCCTCCACCCTGAGCGGATCTATCAAAGAGATCCAGGGCTCATCCAGAGGTCCCTGGGTGCACAGCAGGGGGCACGGGCTCCTGGAGCCCTGGGTGTGGTATGCATGGGATGTTCAGTGTTCCCCTGCAGCCATAGTGCGGTTGGCGGATTACCTTGGTGTGTGCACAGGGAGCCCCGAGGTTTGAGTGGAGAGAAGGAAAATATATAAACTGGAGAGTTAGACACGGAAGGGAAGAATGGACAGAAAGGGGTGCCAGAGAGCACAGGGTACAGGTTGGAGAAAGCAAAAGGGGGGAGGGGGGGGGAAGGGACGCTGGAGCATTAGGAGAACGCTAGAAGAAGGTCCCTTGGTATGCAGGAGAAGGCTAAAAAAGTTCCAGGCGCAGCAGGTGGAAAGAAATGCATTGGAACGCAGTCAGGTTGTACATTTGATTTCCCTGTGTTCTTAATTTTAAATTGTATCTCATAAATAAACCCTCTGCTGTTAAATGGAAGAGGCTTCTTAATGTTTTGCTTATCAATTTTGGGAGTGAAGCAGTGTGGTGGAACTTTATAAATGGCCCATATTAAATTAATAGCAGTCAGATAAGCAAACAGTGAACAGTCCCAGATTAAGTACCCCAGTCAGATTAGGCCCCTCAAATTAGCCCTAGTCAGTTAAAATATTTTTACACCATTATTTCCAGAGCTAGAAATAGGAATTTTTCAATTAAATAAAATGCATTTCTCTATTAACTTGTGCTCCCTCTGCTGGTTCTGAAATAACAAAAGTATGGTCTGTTTTACTCTAACCCCCAAGAATCCTCAAACAAAAGTGGTGTGAAACGAGAAGGGGCCAAAACAAGTTCAGACACATTTTGGGTGCTCGCTGGCAAAAGGTTCTTGTCTGAACCTGGCCTGTTATAACAGTACAAGACTTGAGGGCCACCCTCAGCTCTTCCACTCTCTATGTGACCCAGACAGAGCCAGTCCCTTCTCCTTATCAGTTGCTTCTCAGGGGAGAGAACTAAGGTCTAGGGTCTTCCATCTTTAATCACACTATTTCACTTGCCTATCTAAAAAAAATGCTTTTATGGTACCCAGTCATTCTTAGCCCAAACTACAGGCTCCAGGCCTCTGAACAGAGGCTAACAAAACAGGCCAGTGGAAGGGAAAGTACAAGTAGATCAGAAATGAAGAGAATGGGGCTCTGAGTTCTACCCCCAGCCCCAGCCCCAGCCTCATTCAGTGATAAGGGGCAAGTCCCTCACTCTCTCAAGCCTGCAATTTCCTCATCTGTCAAATGGGGCCAGCTCTCAGGCAATGGTCCTTTCAGCTCTTGCTACCAAGATTTTCTTTGTTCTCAGGGCCCTTCCATCTATGTGAGTCTATGATCTAAGTGGAAATCAGTGTTCCCAGACCCCCAAGTTCATCACCGTCTCCTGGTATGCTTTGCAGCAGTCAAGTGGCCTCCTTCTGGCAGTTCTGCCCCAAGAGATGGACTGACCTATTTTAATAGACTACTCTCAACTTCACTAGACAAAACTCAGATAACGTTTACCCACAAAGACCAATTATTCTACTTGCTAAGGAAAGTAAAGGAGGCTTAATTTCTAACCAAGAGATTTCAGAATCACTGTAGGGAATAGAGGTGGGGAAGTGGGGAAGTGGGTGGCAGCTTTGCTAAGGACCGGTGCAGCAATATGATGGAAAAAACATTCTAGCTGCCTATTGTTTTCCCCCCAATGCCAGGTGTGCTGAGCTAAGGCAGATAGTTAAAGAATTCTATTTTTATCTCAGAACATAATCTACAGCAGTTCCTTGAGCTTAAAATAACCCTGAAATAAATAACTAGTTTGTAACCATTTCAAACTGGACAAAAGTTCTCTTAGTTATACTATTCTTCACTCCAATAGCATGGGATGAGGTGCCTCCTCAAAACTGGGGAAAAGTAAAGTGAATGGCATTAAGAATAAGCCACCATCAAAAAGAAAAAAAAAAAAGAAGAAGCTACCATGGATGGAATAAGAAATAACAAGCAGGATGAATTCAGAAAGGACTGGAAAGACATGTATGGAATGATGAATGATGTATAGCGAAGTGAGCAGAACCAAAAGAACATCATGCACAGAGACAGAAATATTGTTTGATGAAGAACTGTGAATGACTTAGCTATTCGCAACAATACAATGATCGGAGACAATCCCAAAGGACTATTGCTGAAGCATACTATCCACCTCCAAAGAAAGCACTTGATGGAACACAAACTGAAGCATGCTATTTTCCACTTTCTTTCATTTTTTTCTTTTAAGCAAGTTTTCTTGTACAAAATGACTAACATGCGGGGCAGCTAGGTGGCGCAGTGGATAGAGCACCGGCCCTGGATTCAGGAGGACCTGAGTTCAAATCCGGCCTCAGACACTTAACACTTACTAGCTGTGTGACTCTGGGCAAGTCACTTAACCCCAACTGCCTCACCAAAAACAAAAAAACAAACAAAACAAACAAAATGACTAACATGGTAATGTTTTACATAACCATAGATGTATAACCCATATCTGATTGTTTGCCACCTCAGGGAGGGGAGGGAGGGAAAGAGGGATAAAAATTATAACCCCAAACTATAAATAAGAATGCTTACTATATAAAAAAGAAGAAATGTACCAAATAAAGTAATAACAATTAAAAGAAAAAAGAAGAAAAAAAGAACAAGCCGCCGCCAGACCACGGCACCAACTTCCACTTACAATCCGTTCTTCCCAGGCTGCCAAGATGAAGGTCCTGCGTGCAGAGCCTTATTCCTTTCCCTTCTGTGCCCACCACGTTCTCCATAAAGCCAAGCTTCTCGGCCTGGCATGCAAGGCCATTCCCTCTCTCCTACCACCTTCACTCACTAGTCTTATCTTACTAATCCATATCCAGGCAAACTAGGTGACAACTGCTTCCTGCCCCAGCCTCTCCTCCCGCTGGGTTCACCTTCTAAGTCCGGCTAATCGCTAAAGCCCTGCATATCCACAGATGCCCAGTCCAAACGCCACCTTATCCACCAAGTGTTCTCTGTTCCTTCCATGGGAAATAGACCTTTTAAAACCTCATCTAGCCTTTATGTGAAACTTCTCTTAGGCCCTAATAGTCTACTCTTTATTGTAGTTACATAGAACAAATCCCCTCCTGGGGCTGTAAGCTGCACAAGGACAGACACAATATTTTATCTAAGGCTGGCATTTTCCCCACGGTATGCACTATGGTATAAATCACAGAACACACTCAGGAGTATGTACACAGCCTTTGCCTCCAAAGGCCTTGGATCGATGCTGATCTGGTTACAATATATCACTGGTTTGGAGAATATTTACTAGAAATGACATAAAAGTCCCTAGTCCCCTGCTATTCAGCTGTCTGTCCAAATGCACCAGGGGTCCCGGGGGCAGCTGCTTTGTATTCATGCTGGAAATTTAAACTCCGTCCTGAGCCCTTAACAAAAACGAGGGCTGTGTCAACACAAAGCCAAAACAACCACTCAATTCAGTTGCTTCAATGAAATAAGTCAATGGTTGGGGGGAAGGGGGGGAGAGGCAGCAAAGTAGGAATAGCAAACTGTCAATCCAATAATCTGTTGCTGTGTAGACAGAACAGTGGCTGATTGAAATGGTCACTTTTCAACTGGCTATCTTTGGTGTAGACATGGTAAGTGAAAGAATATACTCATTCAGCCTTCACAAAATTAATTCTCCATTTTCTATATTTCTAACCTCAGCTCCCATTTCTACAGAGCATGACACTTTAAGAAGCACTTTAATCAGAGAAGCTAAACTCTGTGAGGCAAATAGTTCAAGTAGAATTAGCCCCATTTTGAAGAGGAGGAAATTCATCCAGATTCAGTTGGGCTGGTCTCAATTAATGTTTTGTGGGACAAATTCCCCCTCAACCCTTTGGCTTAAACATGTGAGCTTGATCATATTGATCTAATCTTTCACAAACACACAGACCTAGGAGGAAAAGACCTTGTATGGCAACCTTCCCTGATCATGGAAACTAATGAAGTACATTCCTAGGTTTGCAGAGACCGCATGGTACAGGAGAAAGAGCACTGGCTTTGAATATGGGAATTGACTTTGACTACGCTTATTTGTGGCATATATTTTCTACTGCTTTTCAGAGAAGAGGGTGAGAGGAAGAACAAGATCAATGTTTTATAACGGACAAACTTTTTTTAAGGGCATTGGCTTTGAGGTCAAATGACTTGGGTTCTGCTTCTCTGATTTACTACCTTTGTGACCTAAGGCATGACATTCAATTTCTCTGCCCTGAGTTCCTCATCTGTCCACCAGGCTGGGGGTTCTTAACCCTTTTTGTGCCTTGGACCCCTTTGGCAGTTAGTCTGGTGAAGGCCATGGATCTCTTCTCAGAAGAATGTTTTCACATGCACAAAATAAAATACACAGGACTGCAAAGGAAACCAATTATAATGAAAGAAAGTTATAAATAGATTTTAAAAAGAAAGCTCATCAACCCCAAGTCAAGAAAATCATAAATAGATAAATCAATAAACATTTATTAAGTACCTACTATGTGCCAGGCACCATGCTAAGGGCTGGATATAGAAAAAGAAGCAAAAACCAGCCCCTGCACTCAAGAAGCTTACAATTGAATGGGGAGACAAAATGAAAACACACAGATAGAGAGCAAGCTATATGCAGAATAAATAGGAAATAATTAACAGAGAGAAAGCACTGGCATTAAGCCAGGAAAGTCAGGAGCTGGAGCAGAAAAGAGAGAGTGTTCCAGACATGGGAGACAGCTAGAGAAAATGCCGGAGCCAAGAGATGGAATGTCTTCTTCATGAAACAGCCAGGAGGCCAGGGTCACAGTGCAGTATCAAAGATCATTTAGTTAATTAAACGTCCTTGTTTTAATGATGAACAAAATTAAGCCCAAAGTAAATATAGGAATTTGCCTAAGGTATCAATGTGTCAGAGAGGAAGGTACAGAAAGACTGGAAAGGTAGGAGAGGGAAGATGGCAAACCGAGTATTTTGTATTTGCTCTTGGAGGCAATAGGGAGCCACTAGAGTTTATTAAGTAGGGGTGATGTGATCAGATCTGCATCTTAGGAAAATCGCTGTAGTGTTGGAAGGGAGGATGGACCGCAATGAGGAGAGGCTTGAGGCAGGCAGCCCCACCAGCAGCTACTGCAGGAATCCAGGGGTGACCTGATTAGGGATTGCACCAGGGTGGGGGCAACGTCAGAGAAGAAGGGGGCACATTCAAGAGATGTTACAAAGGTGAAATCACAGGCCTTGGCTACAGCTTGGATAGGGATGGGGGGTGGGAGACAGTGAGGAGTCCAGGATAACTCCCAGGCTGGGAGACTGAGGGACAGGAAGGGATGGTGGTGCCCTCTTTGGTAACAGGGAAGGTGGGGGAGGGGAGGTATTGGGACGAAGATCATGAGGTCAATTTGGAACATACTGAGTGTAAGACATCTACTGAACATCCAGGCTGAGGTGTCTGAAAGGCACCTGGAGATGGGAGGCTGAAGGTCAGCAGAGTTTTGGGCAGGAAATAACATAGAGATGGTAAGAGACCCATGGGAGATGATGAAGTCCCCCAGTGAAGTGGTCTAGAGGGAGAGAAGGGGACCCAGGACAGAGCCTTGAGGGCCACTTCTGCCCTAGATGGCCTCTTTCATTTCCCTTAACAGCTTTTTTATCTTAAGTGCCTATACATTTCAAACAACTGAAAATAGAAGGTTTCCACTATAAGCGTGTTAAAGCATGTAAGTTCCAACCAATTCAAAACGATTTCGTTCTTTCAACTCTAGCACCTAGCACAGTGCCTGGCATACTGACACTCACTAGCTGTGTGACCCTGGGTAAGTCAATTAACCCCAACTGCCTCAAAAAGTTTTCTTTTAAAGTTGGACCAGATGTTACCTAAGATCTCTTCTAGCTCTAAATCTGTGATACTATTAAAATCTTCATTTTGCAAAGGTTGTATTTCAAAAAAAGGAGGAATTGCTTACACAAGGTTAGGCAGAGACTGAGTAGCGAAGTCAGGATCAAAATAAATCTGGGTTTCCTGACTCCTCTGTCTATTTTTCTAACACATCAAACTGACTCTCAATTGTTAGTTACCCTTTCATAATCAGATCATCTTGTCTCTTCAAGTATACTGTAAGCTTCTTGAGAACAGAGACTATTATCTTACAGTCAGTCAGTAAACTCTGATTAAACGCTGACTTATGTGCCAGGCATTGTGCTAAGTGCAGTGGAATTTCTACACAGGAATAAATCAGGATACCATGATGAACAGAAAAGATAATTTAGTTCATTAGCTTTACCAATGATCAAAATTAAGCCATAAATAAATACAGTAACTTGCCCAGGGTCAAACAGGAGTTGTGTGACCCACGTCCTCGGGTCCAAATGCTCTGTCATTGTTTACCACTCCACAACATGTCCAGCATCCAGGAGGGACTCCTTAAATATTTGCTGGTGATTGCTGATGAAAACAAAGGTCAAAGCTCCTGACCTTTATACTGCTTTCTTGTCCAATAAAAATCCCCAAACAATTTCTCTTTCCAGGAGCTGGTTCTACATTTGCTACTCCTGGAGGAGTCTTGCTTTTCCAGGCCAGTGCTAGTTAGGGTTCTCAGCACCACCAACCTTAGTACGTTTGCTCCCAGGAGGAAGAGAATTAGGCTTTGCTTATCTTTGCAATGGGATGAGGAAGTAGCTCATCTTTCAAAGCAACATTTTCCAAGACAGGAAGAGACAACAATTTCACCTTTAACTCAGTCTCCAAAGGACCCTCTAAAATTGACTTCTGGCAAACTATTGCTCCTGGAAGAGGTTATCATTCTTATTTGGCTTGAGGAGGTGGTCCGCTTTACTAAGGAGAGAGGAGGGAGGGAGCTGATCACTTCTGATGTGCTGTCAGTCCTCTGAGGGAAGTGGGGGTTTTTTTGGGTTTTGGTTTGGTTTGTTTTGGTAAGGCAATTGGGGTTAAGTGACTTGACCAGGGTCACAGAGCCAGTAAGTGTTAAGTGTTTGAAGTCACATTTGAACTCAGGTCCTCCTGACTCCCGGGCCGGGACTCTATCCACTGTGCCAACTAGCTGCCCCGGAAGTGTTTTTTACAGAGAGGAACAAAGCCTCAAGAGTACTGACAGGACCCCGCTCTTTTCTGCCATACTTACTCAACTCCCTGGGAATGTGCTTTAAGATCACGCGTTTTAACAAGCAGCATAGACACGGCTACAGAGTGGTTAGGCAGTGTTCTTCCAGTGACATTACTTCCACCAGTCAGAAGCCTGCCAGGGGTTAGGATGAGCTGCTCTGACAATATTCTGGGTGAGGAATATAAAACTTTTCAAAACATTTATAGACAAAACAGAGATGGTTGCAGGTAGGGCAATTTATGATCTCAAATTAGAATTACAGAAGCATCAAACAGCAGCAGAACAAAAGAAGAGGCTTAGTCCAACTCACTACTTTTAGGAAAGGAAAAACTAAGGCCAAGAGGCAACAAAAGTGGATCAAAAAGGGCCTCATGATCAGGAAGACCTGGGTTCGAGGCACAACCCAAGCTTAGAACAGTACCTGGCACACCTAATAATGACCTCTGGCACATCCTGAGAAAGTCACTTCACCTTAAGGCTCCAGCAACTCTCCAAGACTATGGAGTCACAGAAAGGGGCCTCTGAGGTGGCAGCTGTCACCAAGAGTCTGCACACTGATGACATCTCCCAGGTAGCCAGAAAACAAAAACCAATAAAACATCGAAAGTCCAGAAAGGGGGAATCATTTGACAAAGTTCTCCTAGTCTGTCACAGAGCCAATAGGAATATGGGCTGTTTTCAATGTTCTTACGATCAATCAATACTTATGAAGCACCTACTGTGTGCCAGGCACTAGGCTAAGCAGTAGGAATAGAATAAAAGGCAAAAGATAGTCCCTGCCCTGACAAGTTTTCGCCATATAGTGTAACACCATAGCATCCGGCCTACTGTGTGAGACAGAAAAGTGCCAAGCAAAGTAAGGGTTCCAAGAAGTCAGCTCAGCCTCTAACTCTCCTGTGCCTAATATGTGGGGGTTTCGGGCACAGGTCTAAGGCAGAAACAATTTGTTACTTTGGGCTGCTGAATAAAACAATTCCTTAACAAGAGGAAAAGTCAGAAGGCTCTTTCTAAACCCGTGCATGCAGAAATGACAAAACACACAGACACACACCAGGATGAGTGACCTTATCCTCTGGCTTAGCTGCCCTCCATAGGTCACTTCAAAACAATGAAAAGGAGCTTCCTAAGGACTCAAGCACTGCCACCGATTTACACAAAGCACCGAACAGAAAGTGTTAAATTGACACAGAACAAAATGAATCAGCGGCAAAACTGTTTCAGTGACCGACCAGAAGGTGCTGATGGAATATTTTGTGCTTCAGGTACAGACTGAGCTGAAGGAAAGCTGAGGTCTCATCTATCTTCAAAATTCTAGAATTCTCTGTTGCTCTGGAAAGGTTACATACTGTTGTTCATACCAGGGTAAGGCAGAGACCTGGGCTCTGCTCACAAGCTCTGCCTGCCTTCAAGCCTGGCTCAGTGAAAGACCCCCATGCAGACCATCTTGCTGTTTCAACATGCAAGGCTTTAGGGAGTCTTCTAGCACTGACCCTTTGTGTTCTACATTATAGGATCCTGTCCCAGCTAAGGTATGAGAAAAATGGAAAGGTAGGATGGATGGAGCAGGTTATGAGGGGCTCTGAATGCCAAATAGAGAATTATGTATTATTCTGGAGGTGACAGGGAGCCACTGGAGTTTACTGAGTAGCACACGATCAGACCCGTGCTTTAGGAAAATCACTTTAATGTCTGAATGGAGGATGGATTGAAGTGCAAAGACACTGAAGGCAGGCAGATCCACCAGCAGCCTAGTGTAATATTCCAGGAGTGAGATGATGAGGGCCTAGACCAGTTCCAAGATCAGGGCAGTATCAGAGAGAGGGGGGTGTATTCAAGAGATGTTACAAAGGAGAAGTCGACAGGCCTTGGCTACAGATTAGATATGGGGAAGCATCCAGGATGATTCCTCAATTGTGAGCCTGAGGGAATGGGAGGATGGTGTTGCTGCCCACAGTAAGGGAAGGGGGAAGGGAGAAGAAGGGAAGGGTTGAGGGGAAAAGATAATGAGTTCCACTGTGGACATATTGAGTTAAAGATGTCTACTGGAGATCCAGTTTAATAAGTCTAAAGAGCAGACGGAGATGTGAGGGAGATGTGAGACTGAAGACGGGCAGAGTTTGAGGCAAAATAGACAGATTTAATACAGATGGAAATTAAATCCACAGAGGCTGATGAGAATCCCCAAGTCAAGTCATGTAGAGGGAGAAAAGAAGAGGGCCCAGGATTCTAGGATGTAACAAATGAGCAAATATTCAACCAGAAATGTCTACCCTATTGAGCGTCTGTTCCCTAGGAATAATCATTCCATTTCATCCAACAAATCTTTGCATGGCCCTTCTCTATGGAGAGTCCAAGGGCAGGGTTGAGGAAGGTACCAGGGTTAGATAAGAAATGGTTTCTGGCCTTCAGGAAACAGACTCATTCAATTAATGCTGACCAAAGTCCTATCATGTGAAAGGTTTTGTTCGAGGCAACGTGATTCATCCTAAAGTAAATTCCACTCTAATCTGGCCCGCTGCCCCACTCACACCAAAGCTGAACACATTACCTTGGTGTTCCTTCGGAGACTGCGCAGAATGTTCCGTCTCCTTGGGTCTTCATCTGTTTCATAAGGGATCACAGAATTGTCCCCTTTATATCCTTGGGAGGCCTGCTCCTCCTCTTTCTTCCGAATGGGCCCTAGCTCATCATCACTCCCCACACTGAAGCTGGTCCTGTAGCTGGCAAAGCGCCCTAGGCGTGTACACCGTGTCCTGTACAATACGGGTTTGCTCACCGCAGACACTTTGCGCCCTCGCTCCAAAGAACTGGTGTCCATTTCGCTGTCAGAGCCATTGGCACTCCCATTGGACTGGGCTTTGTTGATGTTCCGGATGGTGATGATTTTGCCTTGGGTGCTGTCATGTGGCACAGAGTAGATATTTTCCTCCTCATTCCGTGGCTTGACCACAGCGTCCATTGGCTCTGCATAATCTGAAGGATCAAACCCATCAGGAGGGAGCCAGCTGCTAGAAGACACTGACTTCCTCTGGGCATCCTTATGCCCTTGGTCCAGATAAGACAGATCCCCTTTGATTTCAAAATGGACAGGAGGCTTTGGTTTCACTGGTGGAGGTACTTTGTTGTTGAGCTTACTCTCAATACTCATTAAGAAAGACAGACCATCATTCCCCTCTAGCTCCATGGAAAGCTTAGAATGATCTTTGGACAAGGAGGGCAAGGATGTATCTTCTCGGAAGAGGCTATAGGATGGGGGTTCAATGTCTTCTTCAGAGTCAGGAAGATTCGAGTTGCAGAGAGGGGAGCCGGCCCGAGGGGAGTTAAAGACTTCCTCGGTAGTACTACAGGCCTCGGCAACATTATCATACATATGGGTGGCCTCAATGATGTTCTTCTTCTCTACCACATCTTTGAAGAATGGATGAAAGATCTCCAGTTTATGCTGAGGCTGGCTACAGGTGATGTTTGTGAACTTTCCGTCAATTTCTTGGGCTATCTCCTCTCCTTCAGTCAATTGTTCCCGGCTTAAGTCATTGTCCAGAACATCAGCTGTACAGTCAGTGAGAGCTACGAGCTGAATGGGAATGATGTCCTGCACTTCACAAAGAAAGGCACGTAACATAGCCAAAGAGGCCTTCCGTTTGGCTGAATAAAAAACTATGTACCCATGAACCAATCGGCTTTTCCTAATGCTAAATGAGGAATGGTATGAAAGAATCGACAATTCGATGCGCTTTTTGTGGGGTCCTATTATTGGTAATTCAAGTAAAACTGAGTTGTTGCTGCCGCCCTGAGAAGGCTTACACGTTTGGGATTGGAGAACAGGAAAAAGGATGTCATCTGTATTAAATGGATCTCCACACATTAGACACATTACAATCCGCAGATCAATGTCAGCCAAATCTTTGATGCTAGCAGTTGAACTGACAAGGTTTAAGTTACGCTTTGAGTCCAAAAGTCCTTTCAAAACTTGACTGATTTGCTTCTCATTGATGTTGCGCCCATAACCAATGCCAGCAGAAGCTGGATCCAGAAAGACACACTGCAGCTTGCTGGCAATCTGCTGGCCTTGCTGTATTAAGCTATGCAGTGTTTCACCACTAGTGTCACCTCGCTTGTTAACTAAGATTAGTGTCAGGGGAAGATGAGCCAAATGATTGTCCCTACGGCCAAGGGTTGACTCTCTACTTTTTTCAATACTTTCTACAACGTAAGAGAGAGACTCCTTTGAATTGTAAAGGCAGAGACAACCATGGGGCTGAAAGGTTGGTGTCTGGAAGGAATTTACAGGAAGTCGGACATTACCCTCTATTGGCCTCAGAGAAAGTTCATACATTTTGCCATCTATCACATACTTGTCGTCATTTGTACAAAGAGCTCGAATCTCATTCGCCAGTTCTCTAGCAAGACCATCCTTGCCAAGAATAACCAGATTGATCCGATCTATGTTAGGGTCAGAAAGTGAGTTTTTCTGATTGCGATCAGAAGGTCTGATGAATCGAGAACTAACCAAGTGCTCAATTTTGGAGTCTACACACATTGGGCAGCTGGGACAAGTCTCCTTGGTTGGGTGGTACACAAAATGAATATGCTTTAAAATGAGAGCATCCCGTTCTGCTTGTAGTTTCTGCAAGGCTTTAAATCGCTGCTCTTCACCCAATACGTCTTGAATGACACCCATCTTTTCCTTACTAGGTTTAGCATCAAGTTCTAGTTCATAGAACAACTCAGAATATTCTAGAAGTAGTTCCTGAAATTCTTCCTTGGCTTTGTCTATAATCTGTTTTTGGTGTTTGCTATAGATATCCATATATACAGATTCTTCCAGCCACAGGTAAAAGTCTTCATTCATGATAAAACTACGAGCCTCTTCCCAAGGCTTCCCAGGAGTTATGAAAGGAGACGTCTCTAGGTTTTCTTTGAAAGCCCTTCGCATCTCAGCTCTTTTCCTCTCGTTCCTCAGCTTCTCTAAATGGGCCTCATATAGCTGCTCAGCAGGTAGAGTCTCCATTAAATCAAAAGGTATCCGTTCATTTTCCATGTTGTCAATGTGGCTGGTGGCATCCCAAGGTGTTTCTTCAAGCACAACAAACCACTTTAGGAATTCTGGCTTGGTTTCCAATAGTTTTTCGGCTTTGATGCAACTCAAGTGGTCAATCTCATCAAGGTTGGGGATGAGAGCTTCAAAGGCCAGCGGGAGAGCTGCGAGATACAGCTTCCTGCGTCGCTCAATGTGCTCGTGCTTGAGCCGGTGCGTGTGTTGCAGGAAGAGCTTCTTGGCTTTCTGCGTGCCCTCGAGGTAGACATAGTCCTGGTACTCGGGAGAAGCCTGCATCTTCCGGCTGACACCCGGCCAGTTCTCATTGTGGCTCTTCACGATGCGGCTCACCAGCCACTCATACTTGTCCTTCGCAGTTGCTATTTGTTGGCTCTGCTGCTTCAGAGCCTCAAAGTAAGGGATGATCTTCATCTTCCCCCGACTTTTATCAATGAGCTGCACTAAAGTGCTAAAAGCCAGGTCCACATTCACATTAGATCGAGCTGAAGTCTCCACAACCTGGAGATTCTTTTTGCTTAAGGCAAAAGTATGTGCATCTCGAATGTACCGCTCCACTCCCTCATCACACTTGGTCAGAACCACCACTATAGGCTTTTTTGTCTTGGCAAGTTGATTGTAAAGATTTGAAACAAACTTGAGCTGATCATCAAAGTTCCTGTTCATGCCCCTACTCACATCGATGCAGAGAAGAAAGCCATCGATCAGCAGCTTTCCTTCTGGCATTTGTTTCTGTTCAAAGTCCTGTTCCAGCCCCAGCTGGTCAGTGCAAAAATACATGAGCTTCTCTGCTGACGCAAGCTTGGTGGCTGCAGCTCTCTTGATGTAAGGCTGCAGGGCGGTGCTCCGGTGAGGCTGGAAAGTCTGGTCATCAATAAATTCCGTCTGCTCCACAATGTGAATCTTACATTCCACACAGTCCTCCAGGGAGCGCCCCACTTCTCCCCAGTACAAGAAGTGGTCATTATTGACAACCCTCCCACCAAAGTCACTGGTGCTGAGGACAGAGGTATGGTCCAAGTGAAATTCATCAGCACTGGGGCGAACAAAACGATTGCACAGGCAAGACTTCCCAATGCCACACTGTCCCTTCTCCTTCTCTGTCCCCGACAATCCCACCACACTGATGTTGTAGGTGGGAATGCGGACATCTTGCTTCCTTGCCATCATCATCGTCGACACATCCTGCCAGGGTCAGCCACTTCCGAGATGATTCGTGTCTTCCAGTGTCCCGTACAGCCTCTCCACTGGCCAAGGGAAGGGCAGTTGTTACCAACGCAGGCAAACTGCCCCAGCAGGAGAAGAGACTGTTCTCATAGTGCTTCTGTACCAGCAAAAGTTTCTTATCACTCAATAGCCAGCATTCCCTGCAGAGTAAAAAACAGACAGACAGCTGGCATGAGAATTCTGAAGTCAAAGTACAGTTATAAAATGACACTTGATTTCTTTATAAAATCAGAATATGGACATATGTGCTTTGGCTGCCAATGCCCAGTGATCTTCTTATCATATCTACTGCACCTTATTTAGACATTCTGCCCAGGTAAGATGATATCTCAAGTATTGTGACCAGTTCTAGAGATCACATTCTTAGGAGGAACACTGACAACCTGGGAGGAGTAGGTCCACAGAAATGCAACCAGGGTGGGGAAGGGCCTAAAAAGCACGTCAATGAGAACTGGTTGAAAGAATGATGGTCACATAATCAAGAGAAGGAAAGACATGGGGAAAGATGACTGCTGTCTTCAAATATCTTTCCTTCTGTTGGTGTCCCCAGCATCTGACATAGTATCTTGCTCTCCTTAGGATTAAAGAATTTAAAGCCAAGGGGGACAAAAGAGATAGTCTAGTCCAGGAATCCTTACATCCTAGAGTCTGTGAACATTAAAAAAATATATATATATATATATTTCGATGGCTGTATTTCAATATAACTTGTGATTCTATTTGTTATGTTTTATGTATTTAAATATTCTAAGGAGTACAGAGGCTTCACCAGACTGCCCAAGGAGTTCATGAGTCTCCAAAAGGGTTAAGAAACCCTTGTTTAGTCCAATCCCTTTATTTTACATTAGAAAAGACCGAGGCCCACAAAACCTGAAGCACCTTACCCAAGGTCAAAGAAGTAAAAACAAAGCTAAAATGTGAGCCCCTGTTTTGACTCTAAACCAAGTAGTCTTTTCTGTTGCCATGCTAATTCCTTTGCATATCAGGTGACACTAAAGTCAACAGATGAAAAATACAGGGATGCAGATTTTACTCGAAGTGTTCATATAAAGACTGCATGAGGGGGCAGCTAGGTGGTGCAGTGGATAGAGCACTGGCCCTGGATTCAGGAGGACCTGAGTTCAAATTCAGCCTGAGACACTTGACACTTAGTAGCTGTGTGACCCTGGGCAAGTCACTTAACCCCCATTGCCCCGCCAAAAAAAAAAAAAAAGACTGCATGACTACTTGGTCAAGGGGGCTACAGGACCTAGATTACATGACTTTAAAGTTCTATCCAATTCAGAGTTTATAATTCAAGAACTGTAGAATAATTAACAGTTGATTATTTTTTCCCCCTTTTTTCAACAGCTGATTTTTTAAAAAAAAATTTTTTAAGTGAGGCAATTGGGGTTAAGTGACTTGCCCAGGGTCACACAGCTAGTGTCAAGTGTCTGAGGCTGGATTTGAACTCAGGTACTCCTGAATCCAGGGCCAGTGCTTTATCCACTGTACCACCTAGCTGATTATTAACAGCCAAATTCACTATCTCTGGAAATTACCATGGCAAACAAAAGTTATTATCTTTCAAAGCAAGTTTACATGTTATAAAAGCCCAGCATTTTTACAATTTTGTTATCAATGGAAATATTAAGAAAAACCCTGCTGAAGAAACCAAATGGTCTATCCAATTTCATTATCTTATCTGACAATGGTACCTGGGCACAGCCTGAGATCATTGCTATCCACCCTAAGCAATGCCATCAGAGATGCTGCTTCCTAAAAGGTCATGGAGGCCAACTCTGTACAGAAATACAACTGGGCTAGACAAAGGCCAGAAAGAGGTCATTAAACTAGTCAAGGGGGGAACTCAACGGATGCAAGTAATCACCTCATAAGGACCTAAAGCAGCATTAAGAGGATTCCTCCCTCAGCAGGAAAAATGGAACAGACATGGAAAAGAGATGAAAAGTTTAGCCCCTCCCTTCATGTTAAATGGAAAATAAGCAAGAAATGTGTGTGATCACTGGAAGTACATTTTTTTAAATCCACTAAAATTTTTTTAAATGTCAACTGGGCTAAAACTAAGCACACCAACACATAATTAGGCAGCCAAAAAGTCTAAAACAATCTTCAGCTACATGATTAGCAGGAATGTCTAGAATAAAGGAGATGATCATGCCACAGTCTTGCTCTGGTCAGACATCCTCAACATCATCACTCATTTATATTATACTTTATGGTTTGCAAAACCCACAGTTCACACGGCTTACAAAGTGCAGGTAATGCAAACAACAGGATATATCCCTTTTACAGCTAAGGAAGCTGAGGCTCAAAAAGCGACTTGTCACTGATCACATGAACGGGAAGCCTAACCTATAACCCAGTGTCCTAACCACTATACTAAGTCCTCTTTTCTGAGCAAAAATGTGTCTAATTACTGCTGGGAGCAGGGACAGGGGTAGGGCAACACACCAATCAGAAATATGTTCAGGGGAAATCAACCCAAATGGTGAGGAAACTCAAAACTATGTAACAAGAGAGTAAGTGGAAGGAACCCGTTTAGCCTTGAGAGAGGGGGTATGATGAAGAGAACCAACTGTTGGATACAGGATGGCTGTCTTCAGTTATCTGTAGAGGTATCACAATGGAAAAAAGGCCTTAGGCTGCAGGTTAAAAAAAGAGAGAGAGAAAAGCAAACAGTCTCTTCCTACCTCGCTAATCTTTTGACACATTACTCCCTTTCATATACTCTATGGTTTGGCCCCATTGGCCAACTTGCCACTCACCGCTCAAAACAACGTACCTCCTGTCAATGTGTCTTTGTGCTGGAAAGCTCCCCTTCCTCATCTAATACAAACTCTGGTCTCCTTTAAGACTCCAGTCCAATGCCACCTCTCCCAGAAGGCCTTTCAAAGTCCCCACAGTTGCTGGTGCCTTACTCTTTATATTCAAGTTTTATAGACGGATTTCTATATCTGTTGTCTTCTCTGTTAGAATGTGAGTTTCTTACAGGCAAAGACCATTTTTGCTTTTTCTTTTTATCCCAAGAGCTTAATGCAATGGCACATGGTAAGCACTTAATATATTTTTGTTTGCTGATGGGGCATTCTGCTTCAGCCTAGGGCAGAAATAAGACAAATGGGGAAAAGTTAAAAGGAGGCAGATACTGACTAACAATAGTGAAAGGCCTAACAATTAGAGTTGTCCAAAAAGGGTTTCCTCAGTGCTACAAAAGTTCAATTAAAGGCTGGATAACTACTTAAGAGAAGGGATTTGCACTTTAGGTAGAGTTTGGGCTGGATAACAACCTTGGAGATTCCTCCCAGCTCAAAGATTCTCCAAGGAGGAAAAAAACCCTCTGTTTTATTTGAAACAACTCATTCAAGTCTCAACTAGGATTATGGTCTGGGGCATCAAAAGGAATCCTGATTGCCAGAGTAACAGAATCCTTTCTCAAGTTGGGAAATTGTGTACAACACAATGCTCTTCGATGGGGAAACAAAACTGGAAACACTTTGGACCAAATAAGTTATGCACAACTATGGAAGTGGAGTCAAATTCAAATAGAAAGCGATCTCTGAGACAACATATTGACTTAGAAAGTAACAAACTAACATCGTCTATGCTGTATTGTATTTTTAGATTTGTTAAAATATTTCCCAATCACATTTTAATCTGGTTTGGACTACAGCATGAGTTTGACACCTCTGCTCTATTGCTCAATTTCCTCACCTATAAAATGGAAATAATATTTATGAAAGTGTGAGGGGAAAATGCCCCACAAATTTTAAAGGAATGTGAATGATTCTCACTAAAATTAGCCCCTAAATGATATAGGTGATTTTCAAGGTCTCTAACTTGACCTTAGTCATGAAATGCAGAGTAGTGGTACCAGATGCACCCCGACTAGTTACTGTGTGTCTCTAGCAAATCTTAACTTCTTGATGACTCAATTTCTCATTTATCAACTAGAACCAAGAACATATGCTCCTCACAGTTATCTTAAGGGGAAAAAACGTGACTTATTTTTTAATTCCTTCAGTGAGATACATATTCTAGATTGGAACTAAATGCATTGCCTGAAATGAATCCATCTGTTGACTGATTAATGCTTTTTCTTATTTTGAAAAGCACATAAAACAGTTAGCTAGGGGAAAAAATAACCTTGCAGCAAGTTTCTCTGATAAAGATTTTATTTTCAAGATACATAAAGAACTGATTCAAATGTATATGAACAAGAGCCATCTGCCAATTAATAAATGGTGAAAGGGTTACGAATAGGCAGTTTTCTAAGGAAGAAACTGAAGCTATGTATTGCCATGTGAAAAAATATTCCAAATCGAGAATAATTAGAGAAATGCAAATTCTGAGGTTCTATTTCACACTCATGAGAATGGCAAAGTCAACAAAAGAAGAAAATGAAACATGATGAAGGGACTGTGGGGAAACTGGTACATTAAAGCACTGCTGGTCGAATTATTTTCCAAGGACCATCCTACCTAAGTATGAGAGGTTGATTAACAGTAGGTTGGCCAGTCAATGAATTTATAAAATCCTTCATTTAGAGTTGGAGGTGACCTCAAAGGCCATCTAGTCCAACCCTCTCATTTTACAAAGTTGGAAACTGAGGACCAGAGCGCTTAAATGACATAGGATGGTAGATCTAGAATTATAAGGGCCTTCAGAGATCACTAGTCTATATCATTTTACATAGAAAGAACCAAAGGGCCAAGAGGTTAAGTGATTTTTAAAAATTCTTTGGCCATGACAACCCATGAAACAAAGGAAAATACAAAATGGTCCTCAATCCTCTTATGTTTCTGCAATGTTAGTAGCAGAGTGGTGAAAAAGGAGATCAAGGGAGCTAGGAATCACACAGATAGGAAAACACAGGAAAGAGTCACAAAGGATAGGCAGGCACAAATGGGTTGTGATATTACACACTGGAGCAAACATCAAAAAAGATGAGACTGCAGGTCCATTTTAGTTTCTTTTGATACCCAGTATATAGTGATCTGTGACTATGTAGTAAGTATTTTCCTAGGAGAATGTGAGCACTCTGAAAGTAGAGACTGCTCAATGTCGTATTTCTATCCCTAGTGACTAGTAGTTCCTGGCACATGTTAGACATTTAATAAATGCCTGTTGATCTACTACTCTCAGTGAATTGATTCTTACTATCAACATTTTTATTTTTAAGTTTTATTGATTTCTTTTCTTTGTTTTGGTTTGGTTTTTTGTGAGGCAGTTGGGGTTAAGTGACTTGCCCAGTCACACAGCTAGTAAGTGTTAAGTGTCTGAGGTCAAATTTGAACTCGGGTCCTCCTGAATCCAGGGCCAGTGCTCTATCCACTGCGCCACCTAGCTGCCCTGATGCCTTTTCTTTGTACATCCATCAGTCACTTCCTAACACACTCTTCTAGCTGAACTCTCCCTGTAACATACAGTTTAAGCAAACCCAATTGAGAAATACACATCCTCTATTACTGAACCTTCTTTTTTAAACAAACAGTGAAGGCTGAATCAAATGACTGGGTAACTTTGTCTGACAATAAATGCCCAAATCCACACCAACATGCCCCCACTTCCCCAGAGAGAAGGAAAGTACATTTGCTGTCTATTCTCCTGCAACAAGACTGGTCAGTGTCACTGATCAAGTGTGGCTGCCTTTCAGTGTTGTTTTCACTTGTATTCCTTTGCTAAGTCCCTCTTTGTTGTTGTTTGGATGTTTCAGTCACATTCGATTCTTTGTGACCCCATTTGGGGTTTTCTTGGCAGAGACACTAGAGTGGTTGGCCATTTCCTTCTCCAGCTCATTTTACAGATGAGGAAACAGAGGCAAACAGGGATAAGAAACCTGCCCAGGGTCACACAGCTAAGAAGTGTCTGAGGCCAGATTTGAACTCAAGAAGATGAGCCCTCCTGACTCCAGGCCAGATGCCCTGTGCACTATGGCTCCACCTAGCTGCCCTTGGTAACTCACTACCTTTCCCTCAAAAGAAAATGTAAACTCCGACATTCAAGCCTCTGCACAATTAGGCACCAGTTTAACTGTCCAATCTCATCTTACCTTATTCCCCAAGGTCCAGAGATGAACTAGACTATTACTGTTTCTCCAACACTGCCCCCTCCTATTTTCTGTGGTCTTCATCCCATGTTGCTTCCCTACACTACCGCCCCCCTCCTCCCAACACACAAACCCTCTTGGGCCTATTGACTTCCTAAGCCATTTTTAACTCCTCTAAGAAAACTTCACTGATTCCCTGTCCTCAGGCTGAAATGAACTCCCCACCATCTTTGAATTTTTTCACATCTCTCTGATATACAATATTTCTAGAATAATTATCATAGTTTTGCCTGTTCTTCAGAATCCCTCCTTGGCTATATGCTACAACTTCTCCATTAGTAAACGATGTCCTCTGGGCAGCTAGGTGGCTCAGTGGAGAAAGCACTGGCCCTGGATTCAGGAGGACCTGAGTTCAAGTCCAGCCTCAGACATTTGCTACTTACTAGCCGTGTGCCGGGCAAGTCACTTAACCCTCATGGTCCCACCAAAAAAACCAAGTACTAAACGATGTCCTCAAGCAAATGTCTGACAGGAAGAAAAGATAAGCCGGTCATCCAAGTGGTAAGAGCAGGGAGTGAGGAAAGGAGTGGATGGTCCTCTCCAGGAAAGAGAACTCAAGAAGTAAGAGGAGACTCGCTGGGGATTAGCAGGTGTGGGTGGGCTAGAGTCCGTGTCCCTGGGAAAAGCTTCCTGATCACTGAGCCTATACAGGTCTATTTGAATATGCTGAGCACGTGAGAGGGATCTAAATTGGTGCTGCTCCTCTTACTGGCCTCTCAGGGCTATGAGGGCTTATCTAAACTGTGGAATGGACACAAACATGAATCCCCGTTCCCATAAGGAGCCCTTGGGACAGCTTACTGAGCCCAAGCAGCTAGGAGGAGCCGGCCTCTCATAATTCTTGCTCATCTTCCTGTTTGTGCCCAAGACATGTGGACACGAACCAGAATAAGTTATAATCCTTGTAGCTCTGGTGAATCCCACAAGAGCACTGTCCTGGGGAATCTGAAGAGTGAGTGGCACTGGGTGGTGTGGTGGGAAGGCATGGGACTGGAATCTGATAAACCAGGGCTCTGCCCCTTAGTGATACACTGTGGGATCTTAGGTGAGCTATACCTCCCTGGGCTTCCGTTTCTGCCTCTGTATGATGTAGGTGAAGGACTCCACTGCTTCTGAGGTCTCAGAGACAACTCACCCAGATGTTTGATCAATTGCTAACATCAAGGGGCAGCTAGGTGGTGCAGTGGATAGAGCACTGGCCCTGGAGTCAGGAGGACTTGAGTTCAAATCCAGCCTCAGACACTTGCCACTTACTAGCTGTGTGACCCCGGGCAAGTCACTTAACCCCAATTGCCTCACCCCCCCTCCAAAATCAAGGAATCAAGTGCCAACATCAAGCGGTTAAAAGACCACCAAAAAGCAAGAAGCACATGAGTATATCTCAGATATGATTGGAGGCCCTGTGACTGGTGGGAAGTCTCAAATGCCTAAATCATTATCTGGTGGGATCACTCACCAGCCTCTACACCTTTGAGATGGGGTCACATAGAGTAAGCAGCCTTTCAAAAGTGTGCTTTATAATTCTCACTTTTACAGAGCTACTTCTACTGGGAAACAATTTAGAGCTGGTGTTCAGAAGTAAATCTATGCATATAGAATAACAAAAAGTAACAAAAATATTTAGTAGAACTATCAGGATGCTTTCTTACAAACCAAAGTAATCCACAGAATTAGGAGATGCATGGTGATGTACACAGTAAGAGAAGGAAATAGGGTGGTCACTGCCCAGGAGGCTTTGAGACACCAACCGAGGGCACAAGTTCATCACTGGAGTGCTAAGGCTCAATATGAACAGGTTCCTCTGGGGTGCCCATAAGGAGCTCTTTCCCAAGGCAGAGTGCGACAAATAGAGATTGCCTCCTATTGTCAGGTCAGAAGATAAGAGCTTCCTAAGAATGAGAGTCAGAAAACCTGGAGCTGAATCCTGATTCTGTTATTCCTGGGTGACCATAGGTAAGTCATTCAGGTCTCAGCTGGTTCAAAGGCTGGTCTCTAAGGTTTAATATGTCATTAAATACTATGACCTTATAAAAATAAAATTAGTAAGTTCAGCCAATTAGTTGTAGAAGTTATATACCCAAGAGATGGGCTGCTGCTAAGTCAAAGTGGTATCTTATAATGTTATCAAGCCACAAGACTACTCTGTTGAAGGGAACAACTCCTGCGGAAAAGGGACCTACCATTCCCACCACCACCACCACCTCTCACTGACCAACTGTCACTAAGGAGCAAATAAACTCAAAAGTTCCAGGAACAGCAGTGCCCCATGACTACAGACCCTGCTACCAGGTTTGAAGTGAGAAGGCCCAAATTCTAACCATAACTCTAACAACCGTTTGATGTATGTCTGCATGTATGTGTGTATGACCTTGGACAGTTCCTTTCCTCTGTCAAATAAGAAGACTGAAGTATGTAATCTATAAGGGCCCTGGTCCCAATAGCTCTAAATTTTCCTATCACCTGCAAGTGGTTTAAATTCAGCATTAAGTGCCTCTTCTGAGCAAGGCACTGTGTTTGTCACAGAGGACAAGTAGCTAAATAGGATAGAGACTCTGCTCTCCAGCAGTTACTGAAGACCTCCTCTCTTTTGTTCATCTAGTGCCTAATACAATGCCTGGCAAATGGTAGATGTTAAATAAAAGTTTCGTGAAATGAGATGAAGCCATGATACACCATGACACAAGGGAAAAGGGCTCAGGATGGGGAAGAGCATGGTGCCAGGCAGAGCACTAACACCAAGCTTAGAAAAGGAAGCTAGAGTTAGATGAACTTTACTCTCCATGTTTCAAAAGAGCAAATCATTCTATGAAAGCACTAAAGAACAAGGATACTGAGGCCACAAACTCCTTTTCTGAAGGCTTAGTTCATTCCATGTACAAATACATTTTTTTAGGATATAAAATTCAATAAATCTTTCAGTATTTTTTCAGTCTGAACACTTCTTAGGCACCTACCCCAAAGCAGAAGATGATAATAAATGAAGCCAAATGACACTCTGAGGGCAGGCAAGGGAGAATATTTCAGACTTAGCTGATCAGGGAAGAGCTTCCCAGAGCAGCTGGGACTGGACCTGAAGCCTAAAGCATCGTAAGGATGTGGTAAAGGAAGAATGGGTTGTCCTTGAAAGCAGTGACTTCCTGGCCACCTGAGGACAGAAGACTGTGTGTCAGAGGTCTGAGACAAGGGATTCCTACTGCAGCTGAAACACAGAGTCAACCACCCTTTGAGGTTTCAGGAGAGCAAGGAAGAGCATTCCAAGATAGGGAAATAGCAGGAATGGAGATTGGGAAGTTCTGAGGACAGTTTATCTGGCTGGAAGGAAAGGCCTATTGGAAGAAATGCTGAAAGCCAAGCCCACAAGGGCAGGGCTTTGGTGATCTGCCTTCTAACTCAACACCCTCCACTAAATTCTCCTCCCTGGGGCAGCTAGGTGGCGCAGTGGATAAAGCACTTATCAGGAGGACCTGAGTTCAAGTCCAGCCTCAGACACTTGACACTTACTAGCTGTGTGACCCCGGACAAGTCACTTAATCCTCATTGCTCCAACCCCCCCCCCAAAAAAAATTCTCCTCCCTCCTCAAATGTCTAGATGGTGGGCTTTAGCAAAAGGAAAAGATATGGCATTCTTGGTTAACAATGAGTACAGTATCTTTTAGTGTAGTACAAATTAAAATAGTAAAATAATAGAACAGCAATATCTGGATTATTATTAGTTTCTAAGAGAGCAGTCTCTTCACAACAACCCTGCAACAAAGGTAAACCCAAATGTTTCTATTATTGGATTTGGAATATGAGAATATAGGCTCCAATTCCAGCTGTCACCGAACTGGGAGGGAGGCCTCAAATGAGTCACTATCTCTCTGGGCCTCAACTTCCTTGTCTGTAAAATAATGGGGAGGAATCAGATGAACCTGAGGCTTCCTGCCATTTTTCAGATGAGGTCACTAGGGCCCCAAAGGTTTCTAATAATTCATCCAGAGCCACATAACTAGTGAGTGGTTTTTTGATTTGAAGATTGGTGCTGTGTATCTCAAAAGGGCTCCTCAAGCTTGTAAAATCTGGTAGCAGGACTTGCTGAGAATTTAGAAGCTGAAGAAACCTAGAAAGTCAGAGCGTAACAGACCATAAACCAGAGCTAGAATGGACCAAAGTCTCTCTCTCTTTTAATCCCCAGAGAGGCGGGATAACTACCCAAAACCAAAAAGAGAGTTGAAGGGATAAGGAATGACCCCTGTGTCCCTGACTCCAAATCTAGAGCTCTTGCCCTTCCCAGCAAGGGAGGGTCTCCCAGGCCTGGAACACCTCCTGAGTGAACTGCTGCTGCCAAGCTTGGTGGGCCAGGGGCTGCTGGGAGATGGTGGGTACAAAAGGGTCATACCTTGCCCTCTTCTGCCAACATACTTGGTGGGCAGGAAATAAAGCCAAGTTAGTATATACCTCCATACCCTTGTGGACAGAGTTCTCTGTCCCAGGGATGGATCGGCTGGGCATGGGGTCAATAAATCAGTCACAGAATTATTCAGTGTTATAACTAGGCAAAATATCAGACAATATTACAATCCTTACAATAACTATAATAGTCAATAACAACCTAAAGAAACAAGACAGTCAAAGAATATGGTTTCAAGCCTAGCTCTGCCACTTGCTGACTCTATGGCCCTGTGCTGCTCTTTCTGTCTAGCTGTCTGTTTCCTAACTTATAAAATGAGAGGGCTGGGCTACAATGACTTTGAAGGGTCCCTCCAATTCTAAATTTGGGACCTTGTCAAACTCCAGCATTTTACAAATGAGGACAACAACACCTAGACAAGGGAAAGTGCCCAAGGACACATAGCTAGTCTCAACCAGTGAACAAACATTTATTAAGCACTTATTATGTGTTGGTTGGTGAATCAATAAGCATTTATTAAGTGCCAACCACATTAATGTGGATACTAGGCTAAGTGCTGGGAATACAAAGAAAAGCAAAAGACAGGCAGTCCATGCTCTCAAGGAGCTCAAGGTGGCAGTGGATAGAGTGCTGGTTTTTACTGGCTGGTGGCCCTGGGCAAGTCACTTTACTTCTATCTGCTCGGTTTCCTCAACTTTAAAAGAGGTAATAGGGGCAGCTAGGTGGCGCAGTGGATAGAGCACGGGCCCTAGAATCAGGAGGACCCGAGTTCAAATCTGGCCTCAGACACTTAACACTTACTAGCTTTGTGACCCTGGGCAAGTCACTTAACCCCAATTGCGGCACCAAAAAAAGAGAGAGAGAAAGAGAAAGAGATAATAGTATTTACCTCCCAGGGTTATGGAAAAAGAAAATGAAATCTGTCCAAAGCTTAGTACGGGGCCTACCTAGCCCATCAGAGATGCTTAATAAATGCTAGTTTCCTTCCTTTCAAACTGGCACTGTGCTAAGTACTGGAGATCCATCCAAAGAAAGGGCAAAGGACAAAACAAAAAACATCACTAAGAAACACTCAGGTCCCTGATCTCAAGGGTAAACTGATTATCAAACTAAATAGAAAGCTACATAAGGATCCATGTGGATGGAACATTGACTTAAAAAACCACATTTTAATGTTATCTATGTTCTATTGTATTTTTATTTATTTTACAAACATTTCCCAAATACACTTTAATCTGGTTTGGCCAGAAATTGGAAGTGGTGCTCCCAATACAGACTGCTCGGGTAAGCAATATGAAACAACTACAAACAAACAAGATATGAACAGGATAAAGTGGAGATAATCTCAGAGGGAAGGCACTAGCATTAAGAAAGACTAGGAAAGCCTTCTGGCAGAAGGTGCGATTTCAGCTGGGACTTGAAGGAAGTCAGGGAAGCCAGGAACTAGAGATAAGAAGGGAAAGAATTCCAGGCATGGGGGACAGCCAGTGAAAAGTCAAGCAACAAACAGAAGCCAGTGTTACTGGATTAGAGGATGGGGACGGCAGAAGAACCTTAGAAGACTGAAAATGTATGAAGGAGTCAAGTTCTAAAAGGCTTTAAGATCCATAGGATTTTTTAATATTTGATCCTGGAGGTCTTAGGGAGCCACAAGAAGATGAGGCAAGGATGGAATTAAGAGCTGATGCCAGGTCTTTGGATCCCCAAACCACAGTGGATTCCAGACTGCAGTGGCACAATTCCTGCTGCAAATGTACACTTTTCTTGAAGCAAAAAATATGGATGTACACTAGGGCTAGAGAATACAGGAAATCTCTGAAATGGGTCATCTGGGGCTTTGGAAAGACTGATTTAAGCTTTTAGCCAGCTGGACTTGAAAGGCTTAATCTCATGCAAACAGATGGGCTATTCTTGGGCAAAGGGCATGTGTATCCAGCCTCCTAACACAGTATCATCCAACAGGCCCACTGTACAGCATCCTGGGAAGACAAAAACTCTTTAAAATATGGAAAAGGGGGAGGGTAACCTAAAAATCTGAAAATCCATTTCGGAAGTGATCTGGCTTAAAGAACAAATTTTAGGTTCTTAAATAGAGAGTGACGTCCTGAAGTCTCGATCAAGGAAACTATAAAAGCTGTTTCCTTAGCATTTACCCTCATGCCACACAAATTTCAAGTTTGGAAAACATGCCCCACCCCCCATGCATTCCATTTGTTTTCAAGTCCAAGTAACAATGAATCCATAAGAATTCAGAGTGGAAAGCAGGACCAGAGAGACTACAATTGGCACTAGACCGTGTTTTCTCCATGACAGAGTTGCTCCTGTTCTGAGGCATTCAGAACTCCGAACAAAGAAGGGAAATCTCAGAGCCAAGATGGTCACTGGATGAAACTAAATTCCACTGATGAATAAGGGGGGCTGTTTTCAGCTAAAGAACTTCCTTAAACTTTATACTGTAGGCTTTCTCCTCGGCGGCTTCCAAGTGGTCAGGAATCCAGGTGGGGGGGGGGGGGGGTTTAGGGGAAAAAATCCTAATGGTACTTTCAGATCAAAACAAGACCAATAAAACTTACAGGTGAGAAATTTCTCTTCCTCCAGTTTCAGTGCAAACAAACTTCTCAGCCTGACTCTGTGGAGGCTACCTAATCAGATGTCTCACAAAATTAACTATTCTATACTCTCACTGTTCCGAAGGCCCTGGAACAGGAGTTCTGAACCTTTTTTATATCCTGGAACCCATGGCAGTTCAGAGAAGCCTATAGACCTCCACCTCCTTCTCCAAATCATGTTTTTAAATGCATAAAAAAAATGCATGGGACTACAAAGAAAACAAATACACTGAAATATAGCTATCAAAACATTAAAAAGGGGGGAAGCTAGGTGGCGCAGTGGATAAAGCACTGGCCTTGGATTCAGGAGGACCTGAGTTCAAATCCAGCCTCCACACTTAACACTTACTAGCTGTGTGACCTTGAGCAAGTCACTTAACCCTCACTGCCCTGCAAAAAACAAAACAAAACAAAACAAACAAACAAAAACATTAAAAAGGCAAATGTGTTATATGGTAATATAAGTTTCCTGTGGGTAATTTTTTATAGTTATATAAATATATTTATAAATATAAATTCCCACCAGTAATTTCAAAATAATAGATAGGTATAAAGGATCTTTCAGGATATCTGTGGTAATTATAACATAATCTGAAAATATACATGATTTCTATTAGTGAAGAAGTAACAATTATTGCTATTACCCTTGTGGTTTGTTGCCCATATTTTTAATAGAAGGAAATGATAAATTTCAGTTAGAGCAGGGATTCTTGGCTTTTTCTTTGTCGTGGACCCCTCTGGTAATCTACTGAAGCCTATCAACTCCTTTCCAGAATAAAGTTTTTACATGCATAGGATTTCAAAGGAAACCAACAATACTGAAAGTCAGTTATCACACCACCAACAACCAACAATAAACAACAACCCTCACAGACCTTAGGTTAGTTACCCCCTAAATCACTTCTCTTTTTCTAAGCTGGAAAACCTGGATTCTAAATCTTGGCTCTGTTTCTTTTGCTACTGGCAAGTCACAATCTCTGAGTCTCAGTTTGCTCATGTAGAACATGAGGAAGCTGGACTAAATCATCTCTTAGGTTTCTACAGCTTTGAATCCAATGATTGTCCTGTGTCAACATCAACTCCTCAGCCAGATGCTATACAAAGCCTTCCCTCCAGTCCTTTCTCTCCCTCACCTGCTCTCAGAGCATTTCATATTCTCTCTTCTGCCCTTCTGGGCTAATCTGTCTTCTACTGACCAGTGTGTATATGCACGGCTAATCATCCCTATTACACTACAAATGCCTTAAGGATTGGGCCACATAAAAACAAACAAACAAAAACAAAGGACTGGGCCATAGTCTATCCATCTTCCCCCCAGGGCCCAGTCATACTGCCAGGTACACAGTGGGCACTGTAAATGTTGGCGGAATATATAAATGGCTTTCACTAAGTGAAACAAAGTCAAATCCACCATTAAGGAACTTCAGAGCCAAGGCAAAATCAAGACTGGACTCCTCTTATGGGCCCAGGCACTGCAGCACATCTAGCAAGCATTTTACTGCTAGAATCTGAGATTTCTATCAAAGCAAGATAGAAAATAACAGTGTAGTTTTCCCTTTGAACTTGCTGGCATTAAAACAAATTCGACACTGATTTTTAAGGGGGGGATAAATTTACGTAACTGTTTCAACAATCAGTTTTTGAGCACTGACAAACAATTAAGTAAATATTTTCTTGTCCTTTTGGAAAAACATAACACACATGAAGCCTGAAGGAATTATTCCAGGCCCAAAGTGATACACCCATACCCACATGAAAACTGAATTATAGCTATAGAAGACATGTTAGGTTATCCCAGGCTGAAAATGCCTTACTAACAGAAGATGGTTCCGAAAAAACCATATTTGTGACTAGGGAAAAATAGGTCAGCTTATTTTCATGTCTAACAGTAAGGCTCACAATTCCCAATGGTATTTTAAGATACCATGTGTAGCTGACACTATTATTTCTGATACTTGCATTTAGTTTACCCTAAAAACTGCCCATCCCAAAGCATGCTTCTATCAGCAGTAAAGAAATTTTATAAATAATGTACAATTAAATGTCACTCTTAAATGTGAAAAAATTCAAGAATATAAAGTCACTAAAACTGAGCAAGAGCCAAATATGTTAATTCATCCATTTAAAAGTTTACTAAATACTTATTATATGTAATATATGCACTGCAGAAGGTGAGATAAAAAGATCAATGAGACAAGAGCCATGTACTTGGGACCTTACAGTCTAGTGTCAGAAGGAAGGGAAAAGGCACCTAAATAGATACACTGAGAATTGCTAGAATTTAAGAACTGCAAGAAGTCTTAGTCCAATCCAAGTTCCTTAATATCTCCAAGCTTCAGAGTCCTCAAGATTAAATGGAAATCCTATTTGGAGATCGCCTGCTTCACAGACTCGCTGTCATGATCTACAAAGTAATCTAATAAAAGTGAGAGCCTGATAAGCCTTAAAGCACCACACTTACAGGTGGCAGGTGTGAAGAAGCTACATTGATCAGAGGCCATGGTTATTCTCCTCACTCAGTTAATTGCACCTTCCCTCTGCAGACCACACAACAGGGATGTCTATATCCTCTAAACATCCCACAGTGCTGCTGACTGTAAAACATGTCAGGTAGAGTAGATCATCTGTAAAGGCCCCTTCTATGTTCAGTTTCAATGACTGACCAATGCTACAAAACATTACTTAAAATCAAACGTTGCTTTAGACAACTGTTACTTTTCTTCAAACAGCTACTGCCTCATTCGGGGTGTGGGGATAATACTGGGCTCTCCAAGGCTACGCCAAGAGCTTCCAGGCTTTGGCAGCTCCTACCAGGTTGGAAACCCTTTCAATGCAGGCTTCATGATGAACACTAGGGCCACTGTCTGAGAGGCACCCAAACCCGATCTGGAGCACTTTATCAGAGAAATCAGCACCACAAGAAGATGGACTTTTTTTCACAAACACACATCATGAACACCACCTACAATTTAAACTTTATAGCAGAGGGAAGCCTCACACAGATGGAATCAGGGGTCTGAAGTAAATCATTGCTTCAACAGAGAGAGGTTTTTAGAAGCACCTATTTTGAAGATAATTATGATTATCTCTTACATTTGCATATCATTTTCACAAACATAATCTCATTTAAATCTCACAAGAGCCTTGTGAGAGGACTTAAGATAAGGATGGTTGGTATTTTAAGGAAAGGTGTCAAAAATTAGGTGTCAGTTAATAAACATTTATTATGTACCAAGCACTATTGGGGGGGGGGGGCGGGTGGGAGCTTGCAAGTACAAAGAAAGGTAAAAGACAGTATTGGCCCTCAAGGAGTTCACAGGCTAAAGGGGAAACATGAAAAGAACTATGTACAGATAAGCTTTAGAGAAGATAAACTGGAAATAATTAACGAAGGGAAGGCACCAGCAGTAAGAGGATGAGGAATGGCTTCCTGTAGGAGGTGAGATTTCAGCTGGCACCTCAAGGAAGCCAGGGAGCAAAGAGGAGAGGATGAGAGGATGAGAGAACGTCCCAGGCATGAGGGACAGCCAGTGAAAATGCCCAGAGTTAGGGGCAGCTAGGTGGCGCAGTGGATAGAGTACTGGCCTTGGATTCAGGAGTACCTGAGTTCAAATCCGGCCTCAGACACTTAACTTAACTTAACTTAACTAGCTGTGTGACCCTGGGCAAGTCACTTAACCCCAATTGCCTCACTAAAAAAAAAAAAAAAAAAGGGCCCAGAGTTGGAAACACCTTATTTGTGGAATGACCAAGGGGTCAGTGTCACTGGCCACATTGTGAGGTGTAAGATGTAAGAAAGCTGGAGGGACATGTGTAGGTGAGGTATTATTTATAATCATCAAGGGCTTTTAAAGTCAAACAGAAAGTCAAGTATTTTATCCTAGAGAGACATAGGCTATATACAGGGAGCCACTGGAGTTCACTACATAGGGTGTGAAATAATCAAACCCGTCATCTCCTTACTTGATAAACTCCAGGAGTTCCCTATAAAAAGTAAAGCTAGACTGACAATGCAAGTTCATTATCACCAAAGACATTTCTCAGAACCCCAGAGCCAGAAGCTCAGAGAATACCTATTCTATTCTATTCTATCTTCTACTTGAAGTGAACAAGGACCAGCTCAGGACTCCCAAAATGTCCTCTCCAGTTCCTCCCAAAGGCTTTTCACTCATCATGTGGCATCTTCCTCAAATTGGCGGATTGGTGAATATCTCCCAGAAGCATTTCTACTCTGGCAGGTGCCTCCAAGCTTTGGTTTATATGTTGTTTTCCCCTCATTAGGATATAAGCTTCTTGAGGACAGGTATTTTCTTTCTTTTTCCTTATGTGTATTCTCCAGATTTACACAGTACCTGACATAACAGTGAGGCTTAATAAATATGCTTCATCTATCTCTAGGCATAAATCCCCTTTATAACAACCCCCAACGACCTATCCTTCATCAGTATATATAAGAAGAAGTGTCTAAGTGTGTGTCTTTTCTGCTAAGCACAGAACCAAGACAGACCAAAATTATACAGCACTCAGCACAATGTCTCATAAAAAGAACTTAAAACATTTGTTGAGAGGGAAAAATAAAAAGCCTGGTGTCACCAAAATTAAGGGAGGTGGGCATACTCTCCTGCTTCCCAATGTTAACAGTATAAAGGGGTTTCCCTGTATTTTAAACCATGGGTAAAGTACATATAAAAAATGGAAGGCCAAGGCAATTATAAACTAAGAGCAGCCAATATGCATTTTTTCAAGCGTCCTCAGAACTGAGAAGTAACCAAGAAAGTATTCCTCCCCATACAATGCCTGTCCATACACTTTTCTAGTCAATTCAGGATCTCTTAACCCCCTACCCTCCAATCATCTATATAAAAGTTCATATTTTCATAGTAATTTGCAGTTTAAAACAAAATTCCTATGACAAAAAAGGCGATTATAAATGTTGGGGATGATGTGGGGAAATTGGAACACTAATGCATTGTTGGTGGAGTTGTGAACGGATCCAACCATTCTGGAGAGCAATTTGGAACCATGCCCAAAGGGCTATAAAACTGTGCATATCCTTTGACCCAACAATACCACTTCTAGGTCTGTATCGAAAAGAGATCATAGGGGCAGCTAGGTGGCGCAGTGGATAGAGCACCAGCCCTAGATTCAGGAGGACCTGAGTTCAAATCCGACCTCAGACACTTAACACTTACTAGCTATGTGACCCTGGGCAAGTCACTTAACCCCAATTGCCCCCCCCTCCAAAAAAAGAAAGAAAAGAGATCATAAAAAGGGGAAAAGGACCCACATGTATAAAAATATTTATAGCAGCATTTTTGTGGTGGCAAAGAATTGGAAACTGAGGGGATGCTCCTCAACTGGGGAATGGCTGAACAAGTTGTGGTGTATGAATTAAGAAATGATGAGCAGGCAGATTTCAGAAAAACCTGGAAAAACTTAAGTGGACTGATGCTGAGTGAAGTGAGTAGAACTGGGAGAACATTGTACACAGTAACAACAATATTGTGTGATGATCTGCTGTGCTAGGCATACATAGCTCTTCTCAGCAATACAATGATCCAAGACAATTCCAAAGGACTCATGATGGAAAATGCTCTCCACCTCCAGGAAAAGAACTGTGGAATCTGAATGCAGATTGAACCATACTATTTTTACTTTTCTTGTTGTTTTTTTTTTAGGTTTTTCTTTTTGTTCTGATTCTTCTTTCACAACATGACTAATGTGGAAATATGTTTAACATGATTATATTATATAATAATATATAACCTATATCAGATTGCTTGCTGGCTTTGGAAGGGGGGGAGGGAACAGGAGGGTGAGAAGAAAAATCTGGAACTCAAAATCTTACAAAAATGCATGTTGGAAACTATCTTTATGTGTATTGGAAAAAATAAAACAAAACACTATTAATGTCAGAAAAAAAAAGGAAAAAACACACCATACTTCCTGACAATAGCACTTTGAAGTAGATAGTAAAGGTATTATCATGTTCACTTTACAGATGAGAAAACTAAGGTTTGGAAAAGTTATCTTTTCTATTCTTTGTATGTTGAAATGTTCATTTATGTTGATGTTCATAATAAAAAAGAAAATATTTCAAAATTAGAAAAGTTAGGTGAGTAGAACATACTAGATAAATAAGACCTAGTCAAACAACGCAATATTCAAGAAACACAAGAACAAAGTAGCAAGAACTACTGTAGAAACAAGAAAGAAGTTGTGTAACAATTAGGAAGGGACCAGCATCTTACACCACACAACACCACACTACCCAACCTAAGCAACCTAAAAATAAAAGGGCACAAACAAAAATCTAGGATAATGAAGGAACCTTTCAGGACCTAAATTTATAATAGAAAACAAGGGATAGAAGATAAAATATAATTCTGATTACATAAAATGTAAAAAGGCTTTTACATAAAAATGGCGCAACTAGAATGAGAAATTAAGAAAAAAAATCCTTCATGTCAATTATCTCTGATAAAACTTTGATATCCAGGATAAATAAGGAATTAACACAAATCAAAACCAAAGACCAAACAGATAAGTGGTCAAAGGTTATGAACAGTTTCAAAAAGAAATAAAATAGCAGACAGAGAGCAATGGACTTTGAATCTAAAGAGTCAACCTCTTGAATAAATCATCTAACCTGTCTGTGCTACTAGGTTACTGGAGAAAGCCATAGATTAGAGAGAGGGAAAAGATCTGCTTTGATGGAAGGAGTTCCCAATTCCAGAGTTGACTAATGAAATCAAAATATCAGACTCTGGACAACCCTTCCACCCACATTACCCACCCCCAATTTTAATTTTCACACATCTCATCACAAAGCTCAGTGAAGTACATTATCCTGGTCACAAAATTATTATTATGGGCACAAAATAAGAGTAAAAGTCTAAAAGTCTAGAATGTAGTAGTAATAGTAAACAGTAAGTAAACATTGATTAAATGCCTACCATGTACCAGGCACTCTGCTAAGTTCTGAGGATACAAATGAGAAAGAGTCCCCTGCCCTGAAGGACCTTACAGTTTAATTAGGGAAGACAACAACAGAAGGAAGCTGAAAAGGGGGAGGATGGAGGGAAGTTACCTGACCCTGAGGCCTGGTGGAGAAGTCCCAGTGTAAGCAGGAGGGAAATAGGAGATGTCTGTGCTAAGACCCCTCCTGAAATGGATGTTTGGAGTTCATGACTCTGACTTCCAATCAGGGGGCAGAGGGTAGTAATAAGGCTGACTGAATCTGGCAGGATGATTAGCTTCCTGGAGAGTATGGTGAAGAAGTTAAAAATCATTCCTCCTGAATGGCACCATACAGTGAGTCAACAAGCTTTTAAATTTATTATCATCAGACACTGTGCTAAGCCACAAGGACATAAAAAAAGGTTTAAAATCGAGAATGGGAGAGAGAACCAGCCCCTATCCTCAATTATCAGGTATATATAAAACATATCCTGAATAGATAGAATGCCATCTCGAAGTAGAAGTAATTAACAGCTAGCAAAGGGGAGTCTTGCAAAAGTGGGATTTGAGCTGAATCTTAAAGCAAGCCAGGAAACTGAGAGGCAGAGGTCAGGAGGGAGTACACTCCAGCGATGGGGGAGTCAGCCAATTCAAAGGCTTGGAGGAAAAATTCTTGTGACTTTTTTCCTTTTTTCTCCCCGATCAGGATTTGGTCTGGTACATTTTCCAGATCTGACTGGAAAAGTTGGGGGATGGTGTAGGGGTGGCTGGCTCACTCTACTTCATCCTGCTACTCTGTCATCTGGACTCCACTCTCTTCTATACTTTTTACAGATTTATTTACATGGTGTATCCCCAAGTAGAATGTAAACTCTATTTTTCATCTCTGACTTCCAAGTGCCTAATATAATAATATGTCTGGAATATTATTAAGTCTCCATTCTCTTTCCAGGACATCATAATGAGTTATCAAATACTTTGAATATAGACAATACTACTTAACTTAAAATACAAATCTAGTGCTGTACCAAGGAGACACTTTATAGAATTAACCCAAATAATTCATTTGGAGGATAAAAAGCCAATATCTCAAGGAAAATGATGAGATAAGTAGAAATGAGAGGAGGCAGAGCATTAACAGATTTCAAACTACACTGTAATTCCATAATCATCAAATATATTTAGTACTAGTTAAAAAACAAAAAATTAGATCAGTGGAACAGAAGCTGAACAATACCCAGAAGCAATAATATAGTGGCCCAGTGTTTGAGAAACATAAGACTAGAACTACAGGCAGAAGGCTTCCTTACTTGAAAACTGGAAAAACTGTAAAGAAATTTGTGGCAAAAATTAGGTTGGAATCAGAATATTACTCCATATACCATAATATGCTTATAATGTATGCCTAATCTAAATAGAAAAGGGCATATCATTTTCTAAAATTAGAGTACCTTTAACAAGGTACTAGAATATAACAGCAAATTACACGATAAGCTTGTAAAGGACAGATGATACATGATCTAAACAGAAAAAGCCATGTCATTTTAAAGAATAGAAAATAAGAGGAGGTACTGTTCTCAACTCTGATTAAGGTGAAATTTATTACCCAAACAAAACATAAAGGAGATGATAAATGATCAAATAAGACAATTTTTATAATATAAAATTTAAGTGTTTGAGAAACTGCTGAGTAGGGGGAAAATCTGTGTACCAAGTATCCATCTCTAAGAGCAAATCAGCTAAGACACATAAGAAACTGAAATAAATAAACAAGACACCAGAACCATTTTCCCAGTAGATAAATGGTCAAATGATATGAACACTTTTCAAAAGAATTGCTATTGGGGGCAGCTAGGTGGTGCAGTGGATAAAGCACTGACCCTGGATTCAGGAGGACCTGAGTTCAAATCCAGCGCCAGACACTTGATACTAGCTATGTGACTCTGGGCAAGTCACTTAACCCTCATTGCCCTGCAAAAACAAAAACAAAACAAAAGAATTGCTATTGCTCCAAATTACGAATAAGTGCAAATTAAAATAATCTAAGGATTTATCTTATATGCAGCAAAATTACACATATGTCAAAAAAGCAAAGTCAATAAATATTAGAAGGATTTAGGAAAATTTAAAAAAAAAAAAGGAAGATAAACACACTAATACCCTAGTGGTAGAACTGTGAATTGAGCCAGGTATTCTGGAAAACAGAACTTACATAAGGAAATTAATTGACTGAACTGTTCATATCCTTTGACCAAACAATCTCAATATGGACACACACCCCAAGGTGATCACAAAGAGAGAAAAAAAGCTCCATACATGCCAAAATATTCACGATGGCTTTTTTTTTTGGCAGAAGCAAAGAATTGTAAACAAAATGGGTACTCATGACTGAGCTGAAGAATGTGTGTAATGAAAGAGAACACTATCACACAGAAAGAAATACAAAAAATTCAGAGAAACAGAAGACTTACATGAACTGAGTTTCTTATCTTATTTATTGATGTTTATTTTGCAACTCAGTTTTATATAATCTGATGCTACAAACCTCAGAAATCTAGGCTGGACAATATCGAGTTTCTTCTACAGTTCAATTCTGGAACCTCTCTTTCTTAACAGTAACTCTACTTTATGGTTACAAAGCCCTTGGTATCCACTTGATACAAACACCCTGCTTAAGAGAAAGAGTAAGTTCAGAGAAACCTGGAGGGTCTTACGTGAGCTGATGATGAGTGAGATGAGCAGAACCAGAAGAACATTGTACACAGTATCATCAACATTGAGTGTTGACCTACTGTGATGGACTATATTCTTCTCACCAATGCAATGGCACAGAAGAGTTCCAGGGAACTCATGATAGAAGAGGATCTCCAAATCCAAGGAAAAAAAAGAAAGAAAGAACTGTGGAGTATAGATGCTGATTGAACCATATTATTTCTTTTGTTTTGGGTGCTGTTGTTATTTTTTTCTATTTTGAGGTTTTGCATCACTGCTCTGATTCTCTTGTAACAGGATCAATGCAGAAATAGGATTAATGTTATTATGTGTATATATATATGTGTGTGTATATATATATATATCTATATGTATATATAGAGAGATATATAGATATAACCTATATCAGATTACCTGCTGTCTAGGGGAGGGGGGAGGGAGGGGAGGGAGGGAGAAAAATCTGAAATTGTAAAGCATGTATAAACAAAAGTTGAGAACTATCTTTACATGTAACGGAAAAAATAAAATATCTCATAAAAAAAAAAAAAGAGAAAGAGTAACAGTTTTTCAAATATAAACTGCCTCCAAATAGAAGCTACAACTCTATGCTGAGATCTCTTTTAAAAGAAAAAAATGTGTATAAGAAAAAAAAATTATAGATTATACTCATGCTTTTACACTACCCAGACATAAGAGAAAAGTACAACTTATATCCAGACTAGAGAGGTATTACCTCCAATTTATAGAGGAGGAAACAGGCCCAAGAGGGTAAAGTAAGAGATTCTAAATCCACAGCCAGCAATCAAGGCAGCTGTGTGAGGCTAACCAATGGAGGCACATGCAGAGGCAGCGCAGAGCAAGTGGGAAGCACTGGCTCAAGATGTAGAGGGTCTGTATTCGAATGGTGACACAGATGTTTATACCGTAGGCCTCAGCTTCTTCCACCTTAAAGTGAATACTGCCCTAGAAGGCCTGTGAAGTCTGGATCCACCATCCTCTGTTCTGTATGGCCCCTCCAGAGAGGCCAAATATCACAGAGCACACAATAGCAACTGGATGTGTCCATTCTTTACAAGGTCCTGGTACTGTAGAGAAAGTGATCCACCCACTCTTGCCCCAACATTCCTATCCCCCACAGCCACACCCACTGGCTAATTTCACAACCTGAAGCATAAGTCACCTCGAAACAAGTATTTACAAAGGAAACACTGACACAGGAATGGTGGCTACCACTCTTCCTCTGAGCCTGGTTAGGCACTGGCCTTTCCAGCTCAGAAGAGCAGGAGAGCATCTATAATCAAGGCTGTAATTTCCTTCCCGTACTGAAACCAGAGATCCTGTGGCTCCCTGATGATTACAGGTCTGCCAAGGAGGAAGGGCACAGGAACAAGCAAACACTAAAACTGCTCATTGATGGAAAAAAGCACAGTGCCCTTTTAAAATGTCTCCTAAATTCCAAGACTATTAGGGCAGCAGGGCCCATCAACATGGAAAATGCTATGGATTTTTGCAGTCTTATTGTTTACCCTTCAACTTTACCAAGGCTACTAACTGTCCCAATTAGTTCCTTTACTAAATCCCGAGGAATTTCCCAAGGAAACAATCATTTTCATCAGCAAAGAGAAATAGTTTCATCTCCTCTTTGCCTATCATTAGTAATTTCAACTCTTAGTGCTATTACTAGAAATTCTTAAACATTACATCAAATAAGTGAGGGGAAACAGGCATCCTTATTTTATTCTTGTTTACTGGAAGAGCTTCTAGCATTTCCCCACTGTATATAATGCTAGGTGTTGGTTTTACATAGATAGATCTTACACTAAGAAAAATCCTTCCATGTAAATACTTTGTAGGATTTTATCATAAATGAGTAAGTGCAACCCTTTGTCAAAGGCATTTTATCCATCTACTGATAGTGAAATCATGTGATTTTGAAGGTTTTTTTCCTTTTAAAATGAGTTAACTGTTTTCTTAATGTTGAACAATTCTCATAGGGCTGGAATAAATTCAACTTGATTGTAGTGGGTAACTTAAAAATTAACTACTGTAATTTACTTTAAATTTTTTAATCAATATTTTCTAATGATATGCCTCTAATAAGAGGCAGAATCATATAGTATGTTAAGAACTATTTTAGGAAGCAAAAAGATGAAATACTACTGTGTTGTAAGAAATAATAAGCAGGTTGAAACATGGAAAGACTTGCATGAAATAATGAAGTGAAATGAGCAAAACCAAGAGAACACTGTATACAGTAAGAGCAATATTGTTAAAAGAATAAGTGTGAACAACTAAGTTATTCTGGGTATTATAAATCAATGACCTATGAAGAAAGATGCCATCTACCTCCAGAGAAAGAAATGATAAATAGAAGGATGTACAGTATGGTTCTGCACATGCATATGTATAAACATATGTATATTTGCATACATATATTTGTATATGTGTATGTGTCTGCCAAATAACTACCTTCTCTAGTGTGGAGTGGGGAAGGAAAGAAACAGTTCAGAACTTAAAATGTAAAAAAAAAGTTAAATGAGATTAAAAGAAATGATAACGGTGACATTTTCTACTGAATTAGCAATTTAACAGGGAGCACTCTTCAATAAAAAGAAGTAAAAAGACCTGGGTGAGTTCAAGTCTGGCCTCTGTCTGATCTGAGAGCTTCTATCTGTGTGCTCCTAGGCAAGTTAGTTAATAACAGTGTGCATTTCTATTGTGCTTTAAGATATGCAAAGTGATTTACAAATATTGCATTTATCCTCACAACAACCCTAGAAGACAGGGGTTATTATTATCCCCATTTTACAGATGAGGAAACTGAGGCAGACAGGTTAAGTACCTTGCCCAGGGTCTGAGGCCAGACTGCAACTGAGCACTTCCTCAGTTTCTCCAAATTTAACCCCTCAGAGTTTTAAGCAACTCTTAGTCACCAACATACATTTCTTTTTTTTTAATTAATAAAGTATTTTTTTTCCCCGTTACATGTAAAGATAGTTCTCAACTTTTGTTTATACAAGCTTTCCAATTTCAGATTTTTCTCCCTCCCTCCCCTCCCTCCCCCTCCCCTAGACAGCAGGTAATCTTATATAGGTTATATATATATACACACACACACAAATATATATATAATAACATTAATCCTATTTCTGCATTAGTCATGTTATAGGGGTGGCTAGGTGGCGCAGTGGATAAAGTACCGGCCCTGGATTCAGGAGTTTCTGAGTTCAAATCCGGCCTCAGACACTTGACACTTACTAGCTGTGTGACCCTGGGCAAGTCACTTAACCCCATTGCCCCGCTAAAAAATAAAAATAAATTTAAAAAAGTTAAAAAAGTTAAAAAAAGGGCTCATTAGTCATGTTATAAGAGAAAAATCAGAGCAATGATGAAAAACCTCAAAATAGAAAAAACAACAGCACCAAAAACAAAAGAAATAGTATGGTTCATTCAGCATCTATACTCCACAGTTCTTTTTTTTTTTCCCCCTTGGATTTGGAGATCCTCTTCTATCATGAGTTCCCTGGATCTCTTTTGTACCATTGCATTGATGAGAAGAATATAGTCCATCACAGTAGATCAACACTCAATGTTGATGATACTGTGTACAAACCAACATACATTTCTAAAGAGTTTACTAAGTACCAGGAATTAAGCCATAGGAATACAAAGAAAGGTTAAAAAAAAAAAAAAAGTTCCAGTCCCTATGCTCCAGGGACTCACATTCTTAGGTATATGGAAGCTCTATACTGAGTAAATGGAAGGCCATTTCAAAGCATTAGCAGCTATGGGGCAGGGGGAGAGGGGTGGGGGGTGGAGGGGTGAGTGAGATTCATCTTGCAAAAGTAGAATTTGAGTTAAGTCTTAAGCAAAGCAATGAAACTGACCTGGAGGTCAGAAGGGAGAGCAGCCCAGGCAGGCAACGTGTCCATGCAGCTATCACTAAGGATAAGGGACCAGATGAGGAAGAATTTTAAATGCCAGCAGGTGAATGAAACAATCCAGCTGAGAAGAGGTTTGGGGAGGGGGGAGGTGTGAGCAGAGAAGGCAATAACATATACAGGACACTTTGGAAAGGTCAAGATGACAATATCTGACGAGAGACTAAATATGTGGGGTGACTGAGAGGCCTCGGGAAGACTTGGACATTGTCAGCCTGGATGAGGGTCTGGGAAGATGGTGGTACCCTGGACAGTAGGAGGGAAGTTCCGAAGAGAGGGTTTATGAAGAACAACAGTGAGGTCAGTTTTGGACAAGTTGAATTGGAAATGCCTCTAGGACACCTAGTTCAAGAAGCCCAAAAGGGCAGGTGGTGGTGCATATCTGTAGCTCAGGAGAATCTTTAAGTCTGGAGTCCCAGATCTGGGAATCATCAACACAGAGAGACTCACCATTTATGGTTGCAGAAAAGTTGCCTCATTGATGGTGGGAGTTCCCTCATCAAGAGTTCTGAATCACAGGTCCAGCCCATCCCCAGTTGTTCTATGGTTCTCTTTCTTTACTGTATCCATTCCTGGTTTAGGTGTTTGGACTCTATTTGGCTCATTAAAGGAGTTTGATAGGTAGGGTGTTTTTAACTCAGACTTTGTGCTATATAATAATCACAAAACCAAAGGGCTGCCTTCCAGGAGAGGTGCCAAACTTAAAAAGAAATAGATCCCTGCTGGCCTCATAGTGACTTAAAATTCCCAAGTTATTGTCTATGCTATATTGGATTTCTTGGGCAGCTAGATGGCATAGTGGATAAAGCATCGGCCCTGAATTCAGGAGGACCTGAGTTCAAATCCGGCCTCAGACACTTGACACTTACTAGCTGTGTGACCCTGGGCAAGTCACTTAACCCATTATTGCCTTGCCAAAAAAAAAAAAAAAAAGAACGAAGGATTTCTCTTCATTTGGTTATGTATTTCCCAGTGACATTTTAATCTGATTTGGACTGAACGCCAACTAAAAGCAGGAGTTCTGTGGACTGCTTGAGCCAAAGGGTCTCAAGCGTGACACCTCTACTTTATAAAACTTAACAAAACAATAATGAAACTCAACATAAGGAACAAAAGATCTCTGACAGAAGAAAGGTCAGGGCTGGAAAGGAAGAGCACTTCTAACTTCAAACTATGTAATAAGGCAGTAATCAGCGAAGCCATGTTGTACATAGCTCAATGATAGAAGCCACTCAGCCATCAAGCATTTATGCTCATCTTCTGTGACAGGCCCTGTGCTCATTTTTGGGGATAGAAAGAAAGACAAACTCGGTCACTCCCATCAAAGGAGCTCACGTTCTAATGGAGGAGACAACACGCAAACAATATTCATACAGGAGCAGATGGAAGGTAAGCTCAAGTGAAGGCAGCTAGGAGGTGCCACAGTGGACTGAGCTTGGAGCCCAGGTCTGAAAGACTCATCTTCCTGACACTTCCTAGCTGTGTGACCCTGGGCAAGTCACCGAACCCTGTTTACCTCAGTTTCCTCATCTGTAAAATGAGCTGGAGTACATGGCAAACTACTCCAGTCTCTGTCAAGAAAACACCAAACTGGGTCATGGAGAGGCAGAAGTGACTGAAATGACTCAACAACAATCTCAAAGGAAAGGCCAGCAGCAGAAGAGAGAGGAGACCAGGAAAAGCTTACAGCAGAAGGTGGGACTTGAGCTGAGTCTTTTTTGTTTTGTTTTGTTTCTTTTTGCAGGGCAATGGGGGTTAAGTGACTTGCCCAGGGTCACAAAGCTAGGAAGTATCAAGTGTCTGAGGTTGGATTTGAACTCAGGTCCTCCTGAATCCAAAGCTGGTGCTCTATCCACTGAGCCACTTAGCTGCCCCAAGCTGAGTCTTAAAGGAAGCCAGGAAAGACAAAAATTAGACCATGGAAAGCCCTGAACGCCAAACTAAGGAGTTATTCTTTTATTTCATAAGCAATAGGAAACCAGTAAAGTTTTTTGATTAATATTCATGTTTAAGTCAATGTTGATGCACAAAGTATCATGTTTATAGTTCCTCCCTCTCATTTTCATCAGGAAACACCAGAGATAGGAATAGGTGATATTGACAGAAGCAGCAGCAGCAGCTTCGAGAGCTCTAGAGCCAGAGACAGTAAGAGGACCTGGCAATTGGTCAGAAAGAGATTATAGGGGACCCATGTGCTAGCACTGGTCACAGGACCAGGCAGTGTCTAGCAATTCCACTGCCTATACCCACTTCTGGGTCATAGTTCCAAGGCAGAAAGGAGCACTTTCAGTCAAGAGGAAGCAGGAGCCCTGAGGAGTAATATCACTTTTGGTCACAAGGGATCAGGGACCCTAAGGCACAGTATCACTTCTGGTCCGAGCAGGGCTCCTGAGAAGCAGTATCGACAGCGATCTCAAGGGATCAAGGGGCCTTCCTGGGTAAGGACCAGAGTACAGTGACCACACACACCTCTCCCCAGATCGCACCACTTTGTTTTGTTTTGTTTTTATTTTTGTGGGGCAATGAGGGTTAAGTGACTTGCCCAGGGTCACACAGCTAGTAAGTGTCAAGTGTCTGAGGCTGGATTTGAAGTCAGGTCCTCCTGAATCCAGGGCCAGTGCTTTATCCACTGTGCCACCTAGCTTCCCCAGATCACACCACTTTGGAAGCACCAAAAATATCCAAACCCCAGAACTAGTACTGAAAACAGCAGTATGAAAAAGCCTGGAAATCTGAGACAATACCCCTTTCCTGCATGCCAGGAACAGAAGTTCAAAATCAAAAAATAAGGTAGAAAAATGAGCAAACTACAAAAAAAAAAAAAGAAAGAAAGAAAGGAAACTGACCATAAAAAGCTACTATGGTGACAGCTTGAAATTCAAAATGTAAAGAAATAAAAATTTAAATAAAAGAATTGGCCAAATGGAAAAAGAGATACAAAAATTCAGATTTGGTCAAATGGGAAAAGAGGTACAAAAGCTCACTGAAGAAAGTAAGTCTTTAAAAATTAGAATTGGGCAAACAGAAGATAATAATTTCATGAAACATCAAGAAACAATAAAACAGTCAAAAGAATGAAAAAATAGAAGAAAAACATGAAATATCTTCTCAGAAAAACAAATGACTTGGAAAATAGATTGAAGAGAGATAATTTAATTGCTGGACTACCTGAGCCATGATCAAAGAAAAAGCCCAAAAATCACATTTCAAGAAATTATTAAGGAAAACTGCCCCATTGTCCTAGAATCAGATGGTAAAATAGAAAGATTTCACCAATCATCTGAAAGGCATCCCAAAATGAAAACTACTATGAATATTACAGCCAAATTATATAGCTCCTAGATCAAAGAGAAAGTACTTCAAACAGCCAAAAACAATTCAAATACTGTGGAGCCACAGTCAGAATCACATAAGATTTAGCAACTATCATGTTAAAGGAGCAGAGGACTTATAATATGATATTCCAGAAGGCAAAAGAGTTGGGATTACAAGAAAGAATAACCTAAACAGCAAAACTGAGTATAATCCTTCAAGGGGAAAAAATAGAAATTTAATGAAATAGAGGACTTTTGCATATTCCTGATGAAAAGACCACAGCTGAATAGGAAATCTGATTTTCAAATACAAGATTCAAGAGAAGAAAAAACCTAGGAAGACTTATATGAACTGATACAAAGTGAAGTGAGCAAAACCAGGAGAACATTCTACAAAGTAACAGCAATATTGTAAAAATGAGCAACTGTGAATGACTTAGCTACTCTGATCAAGACAATAATCCAAGACAATTCCAAAAGACCCATGATGAAAAATGCTATCCAGGGGGCACCTAGATGGCACAGTGGATAAAGCACTGGCCCTGGATTCAGGGAGACCTGAGTTCAAATCTGGCCTCAGCCACTTGATACTTACTAGCTGTGTGACCCTGGGCAAGTCACTTAACCCTCACTGCCCTGCCCAACCCACCCCCCAAAATGCTACCCACCTCCAGAGAGAATGAACTCTGAAGGCAGATTGAAACATACTTTTTATACTTTATTTCTCTTGGAATTTTTTCTTCTTTTTCCTTTTGCAACATGGCTAATATGGAAGTATGTTTTGCATAACTTTGCATGTTTTTCAAGTATGTATAAGTGACATAAAATTGCCTGTCTTCTCAAGAAGGGAGGAGGGGCAGGAGGAGAGGAGAGAATTTGGAACTCAAAATTTTAAGAAATTACTGTTAAAATATTTTATGTATACTTGGGAAATATTTAACAAAATGAATAAAAATATATAATGTTAAAAAGGACTACCATCTGTGTTTATTTGAAATACTATACGTTCATATCCTTTCAATAATTTTCCACTGTGGCTTTTTAAGAGTTCACAAGTTCATAAAATTATAAATTTCCCTTATTTACTTTAGATATCATGTTTGTCAGACATATTTACCATATTTTTTCAATATTTTTTTTCCTTTAATTTTTGTTGCTGTACACAAGTTACTTACATATTGTACCTTGTCCCTAGTAATTCCTTCAATTTGTTTAACTGAATAAGTTCATCTCTCTTCCACAACTGATATGAGAATTTCATTCTCTTTTCTCACATCATTTCTATAGTTTATCTTTTTATGCTTGATTCTCTCATCCAGGTGGAATTCCTGGAGATATATGGCAAAATTTGAGCCCAAATTCCCTTATCAAAAAAATTGACAATTTCCCCAAATTTGTTAATAATTTTTTAAACAATTTAGACTTCTTAAAAGTTTGTCAAAAACTAATCTTTGAGGGGCAGCTAGGTGGCGCAGTGGATAGAGCACCGGCCTTGGATTCAGGAGGACCTGAGTTCAAATCCGACCTCAGACACTTAACACTTAACTAGCTGTGTGACCCTGGGCAAGTCACTTAACCCCAATTGCCTCAAAAATAAGATAAAATTTAAAAAACAACAACAACTAATCTTTGCATATTTGCTTAGATCTGTTGTATCCATTCTGTTCCACTGATTTATTTCTCTCATTTTGCCCAGGACTCTACAATTTGGATAACAAACCTGGAAGTGAACAACTTCTTTTCTTCAAGGTTTTTGAGGCAAATGACATTGTTACTTAGACCTGTACCACAGGAAGATTTTGGCAGCTGTATGAAGCAAGAAGACAAACTAGAAGTTAACTGCAACATTCCAAAGAGAAATGATATGGGACACAACCAATATAGTATTAGTGTGAAAGGAGAGGAGAGAGGGGAATAGAAGTGATAAATAACAGATTTTGTAGGTGCAGAACTGGCAAGACTTGAGCAGGTCAATAAGAGAGAAGGATGACTCTAAGTCAAGGATGACTACAAGATATGAATCTGAGAAACGGGTAGATTAAGGGTGATATACTTAGCTGAAAGAAGGAAGTTTTAACAAAGGAGCAAGGTCAAAGGGAAGAAGATACAAAGTTTCTTTGGGGAAATCACTAAGGAAGAATAAAAATTTTGCCATGCAGCAGTAAAGTCCCAGCTGGGATTAGATAACACAAACTTGTAGTTAAGTTGATTAGCACGGATCTATCACTTCCTCCAGTAGGTTGCAGCAGCTCAGGATATAGAAATGAAGAAGGAAGAAGGTAGAGAGGTAAGTAATCCAAGATTGAGGAATTGCAAAGGGGCAATAGAATCAAGGGAGGAAGACAGCAAAGATTGAAGAATAGGTCAAAAATCTGGGAAGGAAAGTGGTGAGGATGCAAAGCAGATTCAGGAGTATTGAAGCTGGAGGGAAATGGATGGACAAGAGATAAACCTACCTGAGAAGGATTTTAGAAAGAAAAATCACAGAGGTAATTAACAATGATGGAGTAGACGATCCATATATGAGCATCCCTGCAGCTAGCTGAGAGAGTGAAACTGCAGGTTATTACAATTATGAGAGCTGAGGAGAACTGAACAAGACCAGAACATCTGAAAGGAATCCAATGTGTCTATTGGCATCCCCAAGTATGAAGACAGAGACTGAACTGTAAAGAATCACTTGCGCTTGATGCTAAACGACTTGAGGAACTGGAATTCAGTTGATCACAACCACAAATGACAGACACGCATAGAATGAAACACAAAGGAGAAGCTTCAGAGAGATGCCAACAGAGGGAAGGTCAACAAGTGTCAGGGAATAACAAAATTTCGAGGCCAGGGTGGAGCAGGATTTCCCAAGAAATGGTGACTCAATCACTGGATTTAGAGAAGCAGAAAAGTCAGCCATAGGACTGGGGCATCACTAGTCAGTTAGCGCCTCTATCCTCATGGTCTTATGATGAAAGACAGTATTAGAGCAAATGTCTCCTCTCAATGCAAAAGGGAGCTGCAAGTGGTAGTTCCCAGGGGCAGACAGCTTACATGTGGTGCCAGTTCAGGAGTTACCTGCCAAAATGGCAGGGGATGAGGCACATCCAGAAGAGAGCACCAAGCTAACCACCTGTGGGCCATGGCTTGACTATTTGTCTACCTAGTATCTGAACCCTTCATTCTTCTGGGGTTCACTCCTATGCTAGGGGCTCCAGTTGAAGAGGCACCAGACTTTGGATATCTTTTCCTCCTCCACTTAAGCTCTTCTTTGATACTTTGCTATGAAACAGAGGTATCACTGAGTTTTTAAGGATTATGCCACAAGTATCTGAGCCCAGAAAGAGACAGTATGTCTGCTGTCCAAGCTGACTTCAGAAAGGTTGGTCATAACAACTCAGTAACCAACCACTAAGTCTACAATGAACCCACAAGCATTCATTAAGTACATACGATACAGAAGAGGCACTTTGAGATCCAAATGCAAAAGTGATGCTCTCTCTGCTCTCAAAGAACTTCCATTCTATTCTACTATGAGGATACATGTTCCTAGAACATAGACAAAAGAAACACAAAATAAAGGTGGTAAAATGGAGGACTGACAAGGGGAATCAGGATGAGGTAGAGAGAGAAGACTGCTGGTGTTTATCCCTTTAGATACTATAAAGAACAGTTGTGGGGCAGCTAGGTGGCGCAGTGGATAAAGCACTGGCTCTGGATTCAGGAAGACCTGAATTGAAATCCGACCCCAGACACTTGACACTGACTAGCTGTGTGACCCTGGGCAAGTCACTTAACCCTCACTGCCCTGCAAAAAAAAATTAAAAAAAAAAATTGAAAAACAGTTGCCAAGAGGGCATAACAAAGCAGCTGAAACACCCAGAAATTCACATTAGACAAGATTCAAGAAAGGTGCCAGTAGAAAAACTCAGATTCAGAGTTTAGGCAACAAAGAAGGTTCTAATATGGGTCCTAATGCAAGGGTAGACATTTTACATCATGTGTACCACTAAGGCTTGGTGGCATGAAACCCATACTCTGTTAAAAAAACAGGAATCCAGGAGCCATGAGGGAGAATATTTGGGTGAAGGTCAAAATGAAGGAGAAACAGAAGTAATTTTATAGTTGCAGGATACCAAAGAGCACCCTGAAAGAAAAGGAAAATAAAGAGATCACAAGCCCAGCACACATACTACTAGAAGGGGACTTCCAATTATTCAAACATGTGGTAGAGAGTTCTTACTTTGCCAAAGTAGAGCAGCTTGACTTGTCTCAGTGATTAATTTCATCCTTCAAAAGGTGGAAGAACCAACAAGGGGAAATTCTATTCTAGATCAGATTTTCATTAACAGGATAGAACTGTTTGCCAGGCTGGAAACGTGAACCTATTTCACCCTACAGTTTGTGATAGAAGAGTCTAAAACATATCCTAAATCTGGGGAAAGCAGATTACAAAGGGTTCAGAGGAAATTTAGGTAGGAGTCACAGACTTCCATGTTGTAAGGGGAAGTCACCTGGGGTGTAGTGGGGTGGGGGCAGGGGGTTATAGGCTATGCTCAAGAATGAAATTCTGAAACACCAAGGTAAACAATTCCAATGAGGAAAGATGGGATTAATCCACCAAAACCCATGTGGATGCACAGCAAACTCACCAATCAACCTAAAATTTACAGAAGAGGGAAAGGCAAGGCTAGAAAACAGAAGGATATTGTACGGTCTGGTACTGTCCTATAAAAATAATGTCAGGAATGTTAAAGCTCCAAATAGTTTGGGGTTGGGAAGAAAGCTAAGGATGACAAAAAAGGGGCTTTAAGAGAATCCATATTGGGAGGAAAAGGGAGGTTAAAAGGATGATGTTGATGATCCGAGATAATTCCAAAGGATTCATGATGGAAAATGCTCTCCACATCCAGAAAAAAGAACTGTGGAATCTGGATGCAGATTAAACCATACAGTTTCTACTTTTTTTGTTTTTCTTTTTTTTAGTTTTTCCCTTTTGTTCTGATTCTTCTTTTACAACATGACTAATGCAGAAATATGTTTAATGTGATTGTACACATATAACCTATATCAGGTTGCTTGCTGTCTTGGGGAGGGGGGAGGGACAGAGAAAAATTTGGAACTCAAAATCTTATAAAAACAAATGCTGAAAACTCTCTATGTAATTAGAAAATAATAAAATATTTTTATGATTAAAAAAAAGGATGATGTTGACAAGAGAGAGAAGGTGGGGTGGCTCAACTCTTTCTCATGTTGTTTGCTCTGCAAAGGAAGTGACCTTTACACTGAAAACGAAATATGACTAACAAGAAGGTGATGTCTAAAATAATAAAAGGAGCTAGGAAGAGAACACCTAGCTGCCCGCAATGACTTCAAGCCATCTGACCCAGGTGAACAACACCTACATCCTCAGGTCCCTGAAAACTGGCAGATGTGAAGCTGAAAGCTATCACACTATCACACTGTCACTGTCAATGATAAGTGAAAGATCAGAGAAAACTGGAAAGACACCATACAACTGAAGCATGGCAAATGTCCCTATTAAAAAAAAAAAAAGAAAAAGAACAAAGTCAACAAATCACAAGTCATTCCTGAGAAAATTCTAGACTGGATCATCAAAGAGATAGTTGGTGAACATCTCGAAAGGGAAGCTGTGATTACTAAGAGCCAGCTGGGTTTCATCAAGAACAAGTTGTGCCAGACTAACCTCGTTCCCTTTTTTTGGCAGGATTACTATTTGATGAGGGGAATTCTCTACAGTGTATCAAGATTATAACAAAGCTTTTGATAAAGGATCTCATGCTATTCTTGTGGAGAAAGTGAACAGACATGGCTTAGATGATAACACAATCAGATGGATCAGAGCTGAATGAATGAATGGCTAGCCTGAAAGGGAAGTGGGAATAGTTCAATGTTGGCACCACAAGAGATCTCCCATAGAGTCCCCATGCATCTGTTCTCAGCTGTTCTGTTTCCCATTGCTATCAGTGATCTAGATATGTTCATCAAAAAAGCAACCAGGAGGGGCAGCTAGGTGGCGCAGTGGATAGAGCACCAGCCCTGGAGTCAGGAGGACCTGAGTTCAAATCTGGCCTCAGACACTTGACACTTATTAGCTATGTGACCCTGGGCAAGTCACCCAACCCCAACTGCCTCACCAAAAAAAAAAAGGAAGGTGATAGTCACATTATAATCCACCTTCATTAGACTTCACCTGGAGCATTTGGTTTAGTTTTGGGAACCATGGTTTAAAGAAGATATTTATAAATTCCAAGAGAATTATTAGCAGGGTGAAAGGACTTAATAACAATCCTTACATACTGCATTACAAATGTTATCTCATTGGTCCTCACAACAACCTCATGAGAAGTGTTGTTTTGACCCATTTTACAGATGAGGAAACTGAGACAGAGGTGAAATGACTTATCCTAGGTCCCACAGCTAATAAGTGTCTAAGCCAGGTTTGAACTCAGGTTTTCCTGACTCCAGGCCCAGCACTCTATTCACTTCCTCACCTAGAAGCCTATAATGACACAAAGATTGGCTGAAGGAGTCTAGTATATTTTATCTTAAAGAGTGATGTTAGGGAACATGACAGCTGTTTTCAAAAATCTGAAGGCCTGTCATTTGGAGGAGGGATTGGCCCTGTTCTGTTTGGTCCCAGAGGGCCAAGCCAATGGATGAAAGTTATAAAGAGTCAAATTTATGTGTGATGTCAGCAAAAACTTCCTAACAGGAGAGCTGTCCAAAAGCATAATGGCCTGGCTCAAGAGGTGGAGGAAACTGCACTACCTTCTTCATGACTTTCTTAATGACCTGAAGTCATTAAGCAAAGCCTAGATAACCACTTGTGTATCTTATAGGAGGAATTCCTTTGATGTATAAGTTGCATTAAATGGCAGATGACAGCCCTTCCAAGTCAAATGTTGTGATGCTTGGAGAGCCAAGGACTTGTGCAGAGCCTTGAAGGAAGCTTGGGGATCCAAGGGATGAGCTAAACAAGACAGAAAGAACATCTGAGACACTAACGACAGTATAAAGGCAAAGCAGTGTTAAGTGGAATGTCTTGTACAGGTAACAATTCAGCTACACCAGAGACTGAATGAAAGGAAAGGAAAGTGTGTGTGTATACATTTTCCCCCCAGGGCAATGAGGGTTAAGTGACTTGCCCAGGGTCACACAGCTAGCAAGTGTCAAGTGTCTGAGGCCAGATTTGAACTCAAGTCCTCCTGAATCCAGGGCTGGAACTTTATCCACTGCACCACCTAGCTGCCCCCCAAAGTAATATATATATATATATATATATATATATATATATTTTTTTTTTTTTTCCTTTTTTTGCGGGGCAATGGGGGTTAAGTGACTTGCCCAGGGTCACACAGCTAGTAAGTGTCAAATGTCTGAGGCCGGATTTGAACTCAGGTACTCCTGAATCCAGGGCCAGTGCTTTATCTACTGCACCACCTAGCCGCCCCTAGTAGTATATATTTACACTGGAAAGTCCAGAAGAAGCCAAACTGCAAAAGGCCTTAAATGCCAAACAGAAGGGTTTGTATTTTAATCTCAAAGGAGTGAGAAGCTATAAAAGCTTCATAGGCAGGGAAGTGGCGTATGGAAATATCAACTGGGCAGTAATGTGGATGATGGGACAAATTGTATTCAAGGAGATCAACTGAGAGGCTATCAAAATAATCCAGATAAGAATGAAGAGCTAAGCATGACTCCTACTTTGGAAATCTAGGAGACTGGGAGAAAAGTGATACCTTAATTGAGACAAGGAACTTGGGAAGAATGGTGAGTTCTATTTTGAACATAACTGAGTTCAAGGCGTCTACAGGACATCCAGGCACTTGGACATGTGGGCCTGGAATTCAAGAGAGAAGAGAAGTACATATGTAGTTGTAGGAGTTGCTGGCATCAAGAGGAAGTTGTTAATAAAGGCAAAGTATACAGATGGAGAAGAAAAAAGTCTGAGACAGAGTCCTTAGGTACTTCCACACAAACAGTAGATTATTGCCTTGCAAAAGAAGCTCAGAAGGATTGGTCTGACAGGCAAGAAGAAAACCATTAACGGGGCAATGTTATGAAAAGCCCGACGGGAGAGAGGATATAGCAATGGGTAGTCAGTCAACAGTGTCAAATGCTCCAGAGATGTCATGATGGGGGAGGAGTGAAGATCTACACTGCTGAGAGATTTGTAGTGCCTGAAGCAGTAGAGTTTAGTGGAAATATGTACAGAACTTGCGGGTCAAGAGTCAAGACTTGGATTTGAATACTATCTGTGGTACTTATTAGTGGTGAGGCCACAGGCCAATTGCTTAGTATGAAAGCTTCAGTTCCCTCATCTCTAAGATGGAGATTATATCTGCTGTACCCACATAAGAGAGATGTGGTAGGGATCAAATGAGATAAGATAGGGCGAGTCCTTTGCAAACCATAAGCACTAGGAACATGTGCATCGTGGGGATGGCTTGCATCAGTGAAGAACCCAAGCACATGAATCAATGAAGCACTGAAGGAGGTCTCTTGGGGAATCCCTCAAGGATCTCCCCTCGACCCAGTGCTGGTTAATTAATGTTTTTGTAAAGTCTCACATGAAGGCACAGATGGCAGGTTTATCAAATTTGCATAGGACTCATAGGAAAGTTAGCCAAAAAGCCAGCTGAGTCAAGATCCAGTAAAATGAAGGCACCTTTAGAGGTGATCGTCTAGCTCTAAACCTATAATCCAAAAAGATCTTAATAAGCTAAAAATTTGGATAAAATCTAATAGAATGAAAGTTGATATGGGCAAATGTAAAGCCTTAAAACTAGACCTCAAAAATAAAATGAACAAGTACAAGATACAGGAGGCCTGTCTAAACAATATTTCATCTGAAAAAGATCTAGAGATCTGAATGGACTCCAAGTCCAACATGTGTGTTAACAGTGTTACATGGTAGCCAAAGTAAATGCAAGCTTAAGCCACACTGAGACAGGCAGGGTATAGGACTAGAGAGGTTCTATAGGGTACTGCTCTCCCTGGCTTTGGTCAGAGTACATCTTGTTCCAATTCTGAGGGTCAGGGTGGTAGGCTAGAGAACGACCAGACGGTGAAGTGCCTCGAGGTCATCTCCACAAGCACTGATTGAAGGAACTAAAGATGTTCTGGACAAGAAGAGTAAGCACTCAGAGAAAACATGACAGCTATCTTGGAGAACTGAAAGGCTCTCCGGTAGACCAGAGATTAGACTTGTTCTGCTTGGCCCCAGGTGAAACAATTAAGAAGAATGGGGAGAAGTTGCGGCTTGATAAGGTAAGACGTACTAATGATTCTAACAATTAAAGAGCTGGTGGACAGTAGAATGGGCTGCTGACTGGGAAAGTGACAAGTCACGCCCCCTAGTGCTTCTCAAGCCAAGCCAGCACGCTCACTTCGGGGACAAGTCTGTTGAGAGAGCTCTTATTCCTGGAGCACTCTCCCTCCTCACTCCTACTCCTGACCTCCCTAGCTTCAAGTCCCTTCTACAGGAAGCCTTCCCTAACTCCTCTTCATTCTCCAGGGGTTTTCCTCTGTTAAATGTCGCCTGTTTATTCTGCACAGAGCTTGTCTGTGCATATTTGTTTGCATTAGACTGTGAGTTCCGTGAAGGTAGAGACTGTCATTTGCTGCTTCTTTTGCCACAATGCTTATCGATCTCTCCAAAATAACCAATGACCTCTTATTTGCCAAATCTGATCATTCCTCATTCTTCTTCTTTTTTTTTTTTTAGTGAGGCAATTGGGGTTAAGTGACTTGCCCAGGGTCACACAGCTAGTAAGTGTTCCTCATTCTTCTTGACCTCTCTGCATCCTCAGACACTGTTAAGTCATCTTTTCCTTTTTGTTCTCTACTCACCTATCTTACCACTCTTCAGTTTCCTTGGCTGGATCTTTGTCCAGGTTGGTCCTACTAACAATGGATGTCCCCCACGCCTCTGCCCTAGGCTCTCTCTTCTTCTCCTCTAGGCTATTTCACTCAGTGATCTTATCAGCTTCCAGAGATTCAATTAGCATTTCTAGGAAAATGATTCTCAGATCTACTTACCCAGCCCTAACTTTTCTCTTACCTTAGAGACTTGCATCTCCAATTGCCTATTGGACTTCTCAAACTGGATGTCCCATAGACATCTTACACTCAATACATCCCAAGCCGAACTCACTAACTTTTCCCTAAACCTCCCCACTCTTCCAAACTTTCCTACTACTCTCGAGGGCACCATCATCCTCTCTGTCAACCAGGCTCACAAACTAGATGTTGTCCCCGACTCCTCACTTATTCTCACCAAGCTATTGCCAAGGCCTGTCATTTCTATCTTCATAACATTTTTTTAAAGTAAGGTTAAGTGACTTGCCCAGGGTCACACAGCTAGTAAGTGTTAAGTGTCTGAGGCCGGATTTGAACTCAGGTCCTCCTGAATCCAGGGCCAGTGCTCCATCCACTGCACCACCTAGCTGCCCCCCATAACATCTCGTATATACCCTCCCTTCTTTTATCTGGCACTGGCACCTGCACCTTGGTACAAGGCTCTCATAACTTCATGCCTGGACTGTAGCTATAGCTTACTGGTTGGTCTTCTTGTCTCCAGGCTCTCCTCACGCAAGTCCATCCACTACTCAGCTATTAAAACGATCTTCTAAAAGGGCATATCTGACCATGTCACATCACCCCTTAGTCAATAAACCCCAGAGGCTCTCTATGACCTCCAGTCTCAAATATAAAATCCTCTTTTCGCCATTCAAAGCCTATCCTAACCGGGCCCCATCCCACCTTTCTAGTCTCCTTTTTTTTTTGGGGGGGTTTTGTTTTGGGGTTAAGTGACTTGCCCACGGTCACACAGCTAGTAAGTATCAAGTGTCTGAGGCTGGATTTGAACTCAGGTCCTCCTGAATCCAGGGCCAGTGCTTTATCCACTGGGCCACCTAGCTGCCCCTTTAGTCGTCGTCTTTTTTTTTTTGGGGGGTGAGGCAATTGGGGTTAAGTGACTTGCCCAGGGTCACACAGCTAGCAAGTGTTAAGTGTCTGAGGCCGGACCTGAACTCAGGTCCTCCTGAATACTTGCCCAGGGTCACACAGCTAGCAAGTGTTAAGTGTCTGAGGCCGGACCTGAACTCAGGTCCTCCTGAATCCAGGGCCGGTGCTCTAGCCACGGCACCACCTAGCTGCCCGCCCCCCCCTAGTCTTCTTAAACTTTATCCTCTTGCTATTTCTTTCACAAGATCCTCCATCTCCCACCTCCAGACATTTTCCCAGGATGCCTTGCCCCACCCCCACCTGAAATTTTCTCTCTCCTCATCTCTACTTCCTGGTTTCCTGAAAGTCTCAGGTAAAGCAACAACATCTGCAAAAACTTTTCCAGTCATCCCTCATCTTGGTGTCTTCCTCTGAGATGACCTCCAATTTATTCTGTCTACATCTTGTTTGTACACAGTTGTTCACTGTTGTCTCTCCTATGAGACTGTGAGCTCCTGGAGAAGAGGGCCTGTTCTCCGCCTTTCCTTGAATCCCCAGCACTGAGCACTGTGCCTGGCATATAGTAGGTGTTTCATAAACCCTTACTGACTGAGCCACAAAACTGTACACCCACATGCCACACTGTTATGGTGGCAATAGTAAATGTCAAAGTGTCAAGCCTCAAGTGGACTCAATGTAACTTGCCCAAATCTTCTCACCAAAACCCCCAAAATGTTTCTGTCTCACAATTTCTCTCTCTCTCTCTCTTCCCCTTCCCCACTTCCCTACCTATAATTGCTCATTACAAGGTACTTGATGTTGTCAGAAGTAACAAAGTTTTTTATGGTACTCACTTCTAATTAAAGACTGTTTTTAAAGACTTAATAAAAGTTCATAAACTTATATCGTTCAACAAGAATGTGAAGAATGCTAAGTACTCAGCTAATGTTCTTCAAAAGTGACCTTGTTGTCAAAGTGTCTGCTAGTATCTCATTGCCAACTTAGCTGTCAGTTGGTAAACATTTTATTCAGCAAAAGCAGGTGGAAAAAGCTACCTCAAAGTATATACAATAGCTCCGACCCACTACATTAAAAGAAATTTCTACAAAATGACAAAAATGGTTTCAGTCACTCAAGAGAACTAGCCAATAATGTGAACGTATTCTGAGTAGAACAGTATCAAGAGCTCAGGCATCAGAACATTTGGAAAGGTGCCAAATGGCCTGGACTTTCTCCCTAGCTGGGTCATTAAATGTGTTACGAAAGAAAAGGAGGAAGGGAGGTAAAAGAACACAACTAGTTAGTTCAAGAGTAAACTGAGCCCTGCTGTTCTTGACAAGCACATCCTTTCAATGCTCTTCCAGGAGGCAAGTGAGCTTTTGTGGCTGATGACAGTCCCAAAGTTTTAGAATTATTACCAGACTGATGATAATGAGTTCAGTTCCTAGGGTTGAAATGGATGCTAAGAAGGAGAAAACACCCTTAGCCAATGAGCCTATTATAAACTGAAGCAGAATGAAGAACTAAGACTAAAACACCCAGCGCTTCCTGAGAGAACCAAGCACAGAAAATGAGATAATCGACATCAGGGTAAGGTACAATGCCATTTAAAATAAACATGGCCCCTGCAGAGGTGACATGTTTTGAATGTATAAAACAGCTCAACATTAAAAAGAGAGGAAGAGAGAGGAAATGCTGTGTGGCAAAACACCACGGGCTTCTAATGGTATAACTATAAACTGTTCCTGCTATTCTGGAAAGAAATTGGAACTGTGCCCCCAAAGTCACTATACTGTTCACACCCTTTGACCTAGTGATACCACTACTAGGCCTATAACTCAAAGAGATCAAAAAATGAGGAGAAGGGCTCACATGTACCAAATATTTATAGCAGCTCTTTTGTGGGGGGTAATATCAAATGGAGACTAGCTAAACAAATGACAAATATAATGACATATTCTTGGTGCTTTAAGAAATGACAAAAGGAATAGGTTCAGAGAAACCTGGGTTAATTTATATGAACTAATGCAGACTGAAGTAAAAGACTTAAGAATTTTGATCAATCAAGAATGTCCTGGGGCAGCTAGGTGGCACAGTGGATAGAGTGCCGGCCCTGGAGTCAGGAGTACCTGAGTTCAAATCCAGCCTCAGACACTTAACACTTCCTAGCTGTGTGACCCTGGGCAAGTCACTTAATCCCAATTGCCTCACTTAAAAAAAAACAAAAAAGGGGGCAGCTAGATGGTGCAGTGGATAGAGCACCGGCCCTGGAGTCAGGAGTACTTGAGTTCAAATCCGACCTCAGACACTTAACACTTCCTAGCTGTGTGACCCTGGGCAAGTCACTTAACCCCAATTGCCTCACTAAAAAAAAAAAAAAAGAATGTCCTAAGAGGAAAAAAAAGGCCACAAGATGCCAAATGTCTAATGCAAGAATTTGTTTTGGTTAACTATGCATACTTGTCACAAGAGTTTTGCTTTACTTTCTTCTTTTTTTTCAAATAGGGCAATGAATTGAGAAGGAAAGAAAATTTTAAGAATGAAAAATTTTTTTAAATCACTGGCCTAGGGGGTGGCTAGGTGGCACAGTGGATAAAGCACCGGCCCTGGATTCAGGAATTCTTGAGTTCAAATCCAGCCTCAGACACTTGACACTTACTGGCTGTGTGACCCTGGGGAAGTCACTTAAGCCCCATTGCCCCGCAAAAAAAAAAAAAAAATCACTGGCCTCAAGTCAGGAAACTTCAGCATTGGTTTAAGCTCTACTAAATTGAACATGTGACCTTGGGCAAGTCAACATTCAACAAAGTGCCCAATGGTGTCCTGTACTGGGAGGCACTGGGAGAGGTACAGAGTTGAAACAAGAACTTGTTCTTCCCCTACACACAGAGCAGGAATTACAATCTATAAGGGTGATTAGACACAAACACAGATAACTATCATAGAGCATGTTAACATATTACATAAGTGCACAAAAGTACAATGAGATCCTACTGGAAGTTTCCTTCAGGGTAAATAAGCTCAAATGCTGCAGCCCCCCAGAATAGGTCTAGTGTAACATACCCTCCTCTCACTGCAATTGCCTGGTATTTAAGTTAATTAGTGCATACATTCTGAATCTACTTCTAGGGCTACAAGTATAGGAGAAGCTCCCTTTGGGTCGAAAATGCTTTGTGTTTTTGTCTTTGTATGCCCAATACCCAAAAGAGGACCCAAAAACAGGAAGAACTCAATAAATGCTTGTTGAAATCACACTGCTGATAAATGGTGAGCTTTATAGAATGTGCTGGAGGAAGCAGGTAAAAAGGGGGAAGAAGGTCAGTTCAGGTACAAAGCCAAGAATGTCCAGGAATTAGGAACCTTTTCAGTTTGACCGTAGAGTAAACTTAGTACAAGGAAGAGAATAATGTACGGTCATGTGGTATCAGGTAATGGAGAGCCCTGAAGACTTCAAAACCTTGGTTTCCTTCAAGCTTCAGCTCTAACAGCACCTTCCTCAGGAAATTTTTTCCTGATCCCTCACATGCTAGTGTTCTTTACCTTCCCAATTACCTTCCATCTACTGTAGGTAGATTTATTTCCATCTGTGGTATCTCCCTTAAGTTAATGTACGCTACTCTGAGGGTGAAGAGGGTTCCATTTTTGTACTTATCTTCTCACTGCCTTGCATATAGCAAGCACTTAAAAGCTTGTTGATTTACAATTGTACATGAGAAAAACAATTCTGGAACCAATATGAAAGACTGATTGGAAGGGAAGAGACTCTACATAGGAAGTCATGTTTGGAAGCCACTTCAAATATTCTAGGCATATGTTCATGAGTTTTTGGATCCGAATGATTGCCATGGGAACAGAAAGGAGAGGACATATGAGAGACATTGTGGAGAGAATTTCTAACTTTTTTTAGGTTTCAATTTTCCCTATCTGTAAACTTAAGGGGTTGAATATGAATACCAAGAGATGTTATTTGCCTATTAAAATAGTCTCCCCTTTCCAACTACATATCTGTGTGAGGATGGATTTTCTTCATATGCCTGAACCAAAACAACATATCACAATAGAATCAATATAGAAGCAAATATTAAAATCCAGTTATTAAGCCTTACATTAAAGAAATTCACACAAAAAAAGTTTAAAAAACAACTCTTCTCGGGGCAGCTAGGTGGCGCAGTGGATAGAGCACCGGCCCTGGAGTCAGGAGGACCTGAGTTCAAATCCGGCCTCAGACGCTTAACCCCAATTGCCTCACTAAAAATAAAAAAAAATAAAAATAATAAAAAACAACTCTTCTTTTGAAAAAATAGCTATTTTTCATTTCTTATAAAATGTTCATTATGTTAATATGTAATGGATTTATATAATGAATTAATAAATAATTTTAAATTTTACCAGTTTCATTTCTAATTGCAGTAATAGATATGACCCATATAAACAAAAGCTCTTTGAATTTTTCAACAATTTTTAATTTGAGAACTGCTGGACTTGGGGGCAGCTAGATGGCATGGTGGATAAAGCACTGGCCCTGGATTCAGGAGGACCTGAATTCAAATATGGCCTCAGACACTTGACAATTACTAGCTGTGTGACTCTGGGCAAGTCATTTAACCCTCATTGCCCCACCAAAAAAAAAAAAAGAGAGAGAGAGAGAACTGCTGGACTAAATGATCTCTAAGAACCCTTCCAGCTCAGGTTCTGTGATTCTTGACAGGACTGATTTCAAGGAAGGCCCTAAGATAACACTTAAAAGGGACATATTAAAGAGAAAACAAGACTTCTCTGAGATAAGAGTAAACAAAAGATTCAACTTATGTATGAACACTGTACAAATCCAAATTCCTGGATTTAGGGGGAGAAGCCCTGGGTTCAAATTCTGGCTTTCTTTTTATTATGTATGTGAACTTAGATCGTGAATATGGGTCTCTCTGGGCCTCAGTTCCCCATCTGTAAAATGGGGGTAGGTGGTTAAATTAAATGGTCTCTGAAGTCCTTTCCACCTCAAAATAAAGGTTCTATGATTTAATTAATTACTCTTGGGCCAAGTACTACATATGCCAGGTGAATTTGTTCCCATGTCTTTATCATCTCTTTTGTGTTTCTACTGCCACCATCCAAGATCAGTCCCTCACCACCCCATGTGTGGCTTAGACTCTAGACTTGCCTCCCAGTGCCATGGGCACAGGCATCCTGGGAGGTGGGGCAAAGGCTTGCCCACATTTCAAAAAACTATAAGGGATTGCTATAGGTCAAACAGCCCTGTAGGATACTTTTGTGTTCCAAAAAGTGTTACCCTGTTGTTTAAGAAGTCTTAGTCACACATACAAAAAAAAGAAGTCTTAGTAAAGCAAAAAACTTTAATTAAGTGCCTACTGTGTGCTAGGCAGTAAGGGTATGACCACAAAAATGAAACTACTCTCACCATCCTCTAAAGCCTAGCTTCTTAAACTGTGGGTTATGTAACTGAATGGGGGGGGGGGGGAGTGTCGAGCAAAAATTAGCAACAGTAAAAGGTTATTTATGTATATCTATTTTATATGCCTATGTCCCTGGGGTTCTGTAAAAATTTCTCCAGTGAAAAGGGGTCACAAGTGAAGAAGTTTAAGAAGCCCTGTTCTAGAGGACCATGGTACCCTCCCACTTTATTACTCCTCTGTGGAACATTTCAAGCTTTCTGCCACCTGAATTCTTTCTGCCTCTCTAGTCTTTTCATACCTTGTCACCCAAACTATACCAGCCATATTGACTGACCTGCTCTTCTTCCCACAAGACACTCCGACTCTGAACTCTGGACTTTTGCACCAGTCATCCCCCATCCCAGGAATGCTTCTCCCCGCCCCCACCTTTGCCTCTTGGAATGCCTTCTTTCCTTGAAGATTCAGCTTAAGCACCCCCTTCTGGAGTCATTTCCTAGTGCTCCCAGCTGCAATGTTATCATGCTTCTGCTTTGTATGTGTCTTGTCTCCACCATTAGAATGTAAGCTTCTTGAGGGAAGTGCCTGCTTTGCCTCTGCATCTCCAACACGCAGGAATGTTTCTAGCTAGAGAGAGAACTTAATAAGTACACCTTGGGGGGCAGCTAGGTGGCGCAGTGGATAAAGCACCGGCCCTGGATTCGGGAGTACCTGAGTTCAAATCCGGCCACAGACACTTGACACTTACTAGCTGTGTGACCCTGGGCAAGTCACTTAACCCTCATTGCCCAGCAAAAAAAAAAAAAAAAAAAAAAAAAAAGTACACCTTGACTGACTACTGATTCTCTTCCAGTTCTTTTTTTTTTTTTTTTGGTGAGACAATTGGGGTTAAGTGACTTGCCCAGGGTCACACAGCTAGTAAGTGTCAAGTGTCTGAGGCCGGATTTGAACTCAGGTCCTCCTGAATCCAGGGCTGGTGCTCTATCCACTGCGCCACCTAGCTGCCCCTCTTCCAGTTCTAACATTCTAAATTTGATTATCTCCCTACCTAGATTTTGACCTCCCTGAAAAGAGATTAAGTTTTCTACGTCTTTGAGTCTCCCACAGCGCCAAATCCATAGTAGATGCTGGCTGACCAGTGATTACTGACACACAATTAAACTGAGTTACTCTACTCTTTGTAGACATAAGTGCCATACCTCCCAGAAGTACAGAGACAAGCTCTGAGATGAGGCTCAACAGAACAGAACTGGCACCTACATCCTCTTCTGTCATGACTTTATTTTAGCACCTGAGGAAGTCTCTTCCTCTCTTCCCCATCTTTCCTCCTCCCTCCTCCTTCCCTATTTGTTAAAAGAAAAGGATTGGGTGGTGGCTAGGTGGCAACAGTGGATAAAGCACTGGCCCTGGAGTCAGGAGTACCCGAGTTCAAATCCGGCCTCAGACACTTAACACTTACTAGCTGTGTGACCCTGGGCAAGTCACTTAACCCCCATTGTCCTGCAAAAAAAAAAAAAAAAAAAGAACAGAACAGAAAAGAAAAGGATTGGGAGAGATGACTTCAAATTGACTACAATTCTGCCAAATTAAAAGCACCTCCTCCATGCTAAAACCCTTTCAATTTGGGGGAAAATGAGGCAGTGGCAATTTAACTGGCTATACAGGAGTGATGGAAAATTCCTATTCTTAAGAAAACCACAAAGGCCAAGCAATATTGATGCCTAGGACCTTTAGTCTCATGTTCAAGGGAAGCATGGAGAGCTGAGTCAATCTGGAGGACGTTCAAACCCCTGGCTCCTGAGAGTCTGTCTGGGTGCTCACAAGCCATTGCTGAGGCTGTATCAGAATCTTATCTCAAATTGGTTATTCTGGCATTATTTTAGGCCAAGATAAAGGTAAGGGAAGACTCTGAAGGAGGAAAAAGTACTATGTACCCAAAAAAAAAAAATCCCTGCAGGGTTAACACCTATTAAGACCACACCTGTGCTCTCCTTCAGTTTCTAACCTAGTTTTACATTAACAAAAGCACCTTCTGAAATGGAAACCTTTTCAGGAATGCAAAACCCAAAGGCAAAACAAAGACATCTGCTTCTCACAGAGATTTCAGGACTGATTGATGCAACTGGGTCATCTGCTGTTGTCTTTTTTTGTACTGAGATCACAGAGTGACAGAGCAGAGAACATGAAGGATCATGCAATCAAATCATCTCATTTTACTCAGTGGGAAAGTAAGGTCCAGAAAAGGGAAGGGACTTTCACAGAAATAAGTCAGATAACAGAGCCTTAATGAAAATGTAAGAGGGTCCTCCTCTACTGAAGCACCAGTTGCCTCTTACAAGAAACATTCCTAACAGTCAACCTCTGCTGGAAAGCATTTCCCAGTAGAGCAGTCACTGGCTCCCTCAAAAATGATACACAGTCCTCAGTACTTGACACTTGGGTGGGCACTCTGGCTACCTGACAACCTCAACCCTGTGAAACTGTGCCTCTAAGCTCACTATGTGGGCATTCTCTGACCACCAAAGACACCAAACCCATGCTGAACAAGAGTGCTCAGCAAATGACATCACCTGTGGAGCAGACTGTCCTGTCACCCCAAGTCATCAAAGAGGTTAGCAACTTTTCCCAAAATGAGAACATGGAATATATATCTAGCACTTAGAACAAACACAGATCTTATCTTCTTTGATGATTCAGAAGGCACTTACGTATTCTCTGGAGCTTTGGAACATTGCTAATAGCAATTGCTATCTGAAAAAAAAAATCCTTCCTTAAAACTTTTTTTTTTTTAACACGGGCAATGGGGTTAAGTGACTTGCCCAGGGTCACACAGCTAGTAAGTGTTAAGTGTCTGAGGCCGGATTTGAACTCAGGAACTCCTGAATCCAGGGCCGGTGCTTTATCCACTGTGCCACCTAGCTGCCCCCCTTAAAACTTTTAATTTGATGAAGATTTTACCTCATCATTAAATGAAAAGTGACCTTAGGTTCTCAAGACTATGTACATGAAGCAACCAAAACCTGACAGGACCTACCCAAGTGGAAAGGCTTAAAGTCTGGGCTCCACACTGGAACCTATGCCTATTTCACCAGAAGAACAGTATAGACTGACAGCTAGGTGATGTAGTACATAGAACTCTGGGTCTGGAGTCAGAAAGACTGGAGTTCAAATCTGGTCTCAGGCACTTCCTAGCTTTCTGGTTCTGGTTAAGTCACTTAACTTCTGCTTGCCTCAGTTTCTTCAATAGTAAAATGAGAATAACAATAGTACCTACCTCTCAGAGTTGTCATAAGGACCAAATGAATTAATATTTGTAAAATGCAAGCACAATGGCTGACACAAAATATTCACTATATAAATGGTTATTCCCTTTAGCTAAATTTAAAAAGGGGTTAGCATCAGAAACCTGGCCACTGGCTAATGACATTTTTGATCACAGCAACTCATGAAATTAGTCAAGGAGGAGTATCGAATATAAACAATAAAAATTCACTTTGCAAATCTTAATAGGTTATATAAATTCAGCATTTCCAGACTTACTAAGATATGAATTACTTATGCATCTCTTTTCTTCCACTGAAGCCAGTCTGTCAGGACAGTGACTGGAAACAATCTTAATTATACTCTTTATCAATAATTAATAAACAAATTCTGAACAACTGGAAGGTGAACCAAAGGGCAATGGACTTGTGTCTCATAAATGTGAACATTACAAATAATAATGCAAGAGAAGCAGTATAAAGGATGTCATCAGGGAAAAACAGAAAAAAAGATATGGGAACATGTCAAGAGATAACAGATGGACAGCCTCATGTGCCTCTCTCAGCATTCAAAAAGTGTCAAAAGAACCAAAGGAAGGCCCTTAGAACCCCCTAGGGGTTCTAGATTTACAGGAGGACATGGGCAAGAGTCCCTCCCAAAGGACAGGAAAATGTGGATGATGCAAATACTCCTATCAATGAGGTCATCGATCCTCTGCTGTATTACAAGTTTAAGTGATTCATTTGCTCTCCAGGACATTATTTTATTCAAATTATTACAACATCTCTGCAAGTTAGGTGGACAAGCATTTCCATTTCACAGATGATGAAATGGAGACTCAGTATCTTAATAATTTGGCATTCACCATTTGGGGTCCTTAAAAAAAAAGTATGTGCACAAGTGAGTTAAAGCATGATCTAGGGGAGCCAAGGTGTGACTGGCATAGTTAAGTCTTAAAAGTGAAGTATTTTAATCCCTATTCCGGAGTTTTTCAATCATGCTGCCTCTTAAAAGCACACCGACAACACTCAAGGCAAAGAGCAGAAGCACAGTTTCATCCACAGTCAACAGTAGATGCTGTTACCAAATTCAGAACTGGGAAACAAGACTTATCCTCATGAATATTAATAATTATAGCGTACATGTGTCTTTTAATTTGGAGTTTATTTGAGCCCCACAGCAGCCCTGCAAGGTAGAGAAGACAATTACCCTTCTCATTTCTCCACGTTAAGACACCGTAGCCCAGGAAAGTCCAGGCACTGGCCTAAGGTTACAGAGCTGGTAAACAGCATGAAGCCAGGGCTTGTTCCACTACACACAAAACTACTACCCCCTCTTTTTTTTTTTCTCTGATCATGTGATTTCAATGGTCCAGAGAACTCCCAGGGAGGAAACACCCTCTACCAATACAGACTGGTGACTGACTGTTCTGCAATTAAGTGTCTCGAAGGCTGTCCAGGCCCCTGAAAGGCTGTGTGATTGTCCAGGTCCCCGGACAATAGATAGATAGACTGCAGGTCTATCAGATTCCAAGGCTGGCTCTCTATCCACTCAACATACTTCCTGATTGAACTTGAGAAATCCCAACCAGAACTTTTAGATAGAGGAAAAGAATAACAAGAGGATGCGATGGAAATGGCTCTGATCTACAGCCCAAGCACCAGGCTGCAGTCATGACCTTAGACAAGTCATTTTACCTTGCGAGGCCTGTTTCCTCATTTGTAAATGGAAAATTTCTGAGTAGACAGAACTGTAAGGTCCCTTTCAGCTATAGATCCTGAGACCCTACAAACATCCTCCCCAAAACCAATGCCCTGCAAAAATTCCAAATGACACCTTACTTAATTCCTGCACACTTTGTTTGAAGACCAAAGAAAGGTTTAGGCAGGGGTGAGGATGAATGAGCTGGTCTGCCCTTTTGAGAATAACACTTCAGCCTAAAGTAAAAAGTCTTCTTACATACCTGCAGAAAATCTTCACCACAGAAACATCAATTAGAAAAAGGTAATTATCTAACTTCACCATTAAAAACAAAACAGTTCTTTTCTATCAACCAGATACCAATGCATCTGCACAAAATCTAAGGGTTTCCAATTTTAAATTATTCCTAAGTCTCTAAAGACACAAGCACAAAATACCTACTATGGAAAAAAAAGCCACCCCAAACAAAGTCAACAGGGTTCCAGTTCAGTGGAGAGCTGAAAAAGCACCTGAAAATGGGCTCAGCTAGCTAGTGACACATTGCAGGCACTGGTCTTTCCTCTGGTAGAGGGAGGGAGGGAGGCACAGGGAAATGTTTTCCTCATCCATCCCCAGTAGTGTTACTCAACAAAATCAATTCCATTTTAAAGTCCAAAGAAAGAATAGGTAAAGAGCCCCAAAGATCAATGGGAGTTTTACTTATTAGGAGCAGAAGAGAGTTCAGGAATAACAGTTCACTGCACGAGCCCTTTGGTTTTTATTCTAATAAACTGGAAATATCTTATTTCGAGATTGTATTCTCTAGACAGAGTAGGTCCTACTTGATAATTAAAGAGAAAGCTGCCTTTGTCCCAAAGCTACTAAACTCTCTGGAAAATCACTTCAGAGGCAGAATGTACCCTCATTTCATCCTTTCCTCTCCATTTTCAGGGTGCAGGGACCAATTTCCCTCATACAGAACAACTGAATTCTGAATCTGTATTCAAAGTGACAATTTCAGTAGAGATTCTTGGGTCTCCCAAAAAGCAGACACCACCAATGCAGCCAGTTCCTCCTGAGTATAACTGGAAGGAAGAGTAAATGACTCCCTATAACCTTCGGACCAAATATAAAAGCCTTTGGGTGGCACTGGAAGTATTTTTATAACCTGACCTTTTCCTATCTTTCTTGTCCTATACTTTACTCCTCTCCATGGATTCTGCAATCCAGAGGCCTTGCTTATTTGCTTCTCCTCACACACAGTTCTCTGACTTCATGCTTTTTGTCTGTTTGTTTGTTTGCAAGGCAATGGGGGTTAAGTGACTTGTCCAGGATCACACAACTAGTAAATGTCAAGTGTGCAAAGTCGGATTTGAACTCAGGTCCTCCTGAATCCACTGCACCACCTAGCTGCCCCCCATGACTTCATGCTTTTTGTACTAACTATCCCCCTGCAGTGCTCTCTCCTCCCCACCTCTGCCTTCAAGACTGGGCTCATGTCCTACCTGCTGCTGAAATCCTTCCTCAGTTTCCCTTCCCCCTTAGCCCTATTGGTGACCCATTTACACTGTGTATATCTGGGATATACACTGTTACTTTCATGTTGTCTTCCCCCATTAGAATGTAAGCTCCTTGAGGGCAGGGACCATGCTTTTGCCTTTCTTTGTATTCCCAGCACTTAACACAGTTTGGCACATAGCAGGCACTTAATAAATGCTTGTTGATTGACTAATAGCATCCTGAAGAAGAGCTGATCTGTCAGTTCTTTCATAGACCCTTACACTACCCTGCTATGTGACCATGGCCAAGTAATTTCCCAGGTCTCAGTTCCACCATCTGTAAAATAAGAGCAATGAATGAGATAATCTCTGAAGGCCCTGTAATTCCTTACAATGTGCATTCCCATGTTCTAAAGCATCCTCCAGCTATTAATATTTGATGTTCTAAGAACCCATTCTCAGCTTTAACATTGTCTACTCAGTGGTTCTTTTCAATGAGGTCACCTTTTCAAAGTAGATCACCCTTTTTTGTAAAATGCTAATCCTGGCTAAGGCACCCTCCTTCTAAAGACATCATCACTATTGTGATTTGGGAAGAGGAGGGAAGGCATGGGCCTACAACATTTGAGATTTACGAAGCCCTGAACAGTTGCCAAAGCATTTCCCCTTTGTCTTGTCATTCAATCCTCACAACAGTCCTGTGAGGTCCTATCATTATCCTCATCTTAGAAACAAGACACTTGAGGCTCACTCAGAAAGGGAAGCACAGTGAGTACAACAGCCAACCCTGCAGGGCTGGGATTCAAATCTAGGAGATAGTCTCCTCCCCCCCAATCCATTGCTCCTTCCTACCATATCACATTTAGAAAATTAATCCTAAAATGAACTCAGAAATCCAGTTTAGCACTGGGTTCTGAGGGACCTCTGCCATGACCATATAATGGCTTCAATTTGCTTACAATGAGGTGGGCAAAGAATTCCCAAGACTGGCTCATTTAGGAAAGCTGGCAGAGCTTCTCCAGTAAATATGTGAAATGTTTCTAATCCATAAAATCTTGATGGGGGAAATTGAGCCAAACATGGGAAGCAGGTGAGGCATGATGGGAAGAACAGCGGGTTTGCCAAGGCCCCAGCTCTTTGGACTTCGAGGCCTGTGATTCTTTAGTTAGTTACCCCATTACAATTAACACGGCCTCCCATTCCCAGATTACAATCTCCTTTATGGCATGGTGGAGAAAAGAGTGCTGAATTTGTACTCAGATAGGATCTCTTTATTATGATAACACATGCTTCCAACTCAAATTGAGGCAATTAAACCTCAAATACAAAGCTCAGAAATACAAGGGCTACCTCTGCCAGTCACTTAACCCATCTGGAGACTGTCACTTCCCATCTGAGCTTTTACTGCTTCATCTGTAAAATGGGGACAATGAGACTCTCTACTTGACAACTTTGTAAATGTCAAAGAGCCATCTCAATGTGATCAGTCATCCTTCCCTAAAGTCACACTATTCTTGCACAGAGAACCCATGCTTGCACAGGCCTGCCCAGCTAGAAAGACTCCGAGCTGATGGACTATCTTTCTTACAAGGACAAAGCCTGATACAGCTAAACTCTGTAAGTCAAGATTGCAATCTGTGGTGGAAAATAATCATGGATATCTTAAAAGTAACAAGCAATATCGTTATATTTTTTCTAACACTTTATTTCTGACTCATACCACAATTCTGGCACAGGGTGGGATGAGGACAGTACTCAGCATGCCCATTTTGCAGATCATACAAATCCATCACAGACTCTCAGAACTGAACAGATTAGAAAGGGGCCACCTTAACTGAAATTTCTCTCCCAATGCAGAAACACATTCTCTACAGCATCCCCAGTGGGTGAATAACACCCTTAATTTTACAGATGGGAAAACAAAGGTAGATGAGTGACTTGTCCCAGGTCACATACTTTATTTTTTATTTTTTTAGTGAGGCAATTGGGGTTAAGTGACTTGTCCAAGGTCACACAGCTAGTAAGTGTTAAGTGTCTGAGGCTGGATTTGAACTCAGGTACTCCTGACTCCAGGGCTGGTGCTCTATCCACTGAGCCACCTAGCTGCCCCCCACACACTTTATTAATGACTCAGCTGAGACTTGTACCCAGGTCTCCCAAACACCAGTCCTGCCTTCTTCTCACTACAGGTCTTGTCAATAAAGCAGCTCAATAACCACCTAAGAGAACTGAGGCTTCCATTAGCACCTTCCAGTGTCCAATGCATTTCTATTTTGTGTCTGGATGATCTCATCATCCACACACAGGAAGCTGAGTGACTTCTCCAGCAAACATCATCGTGCAAATCACTGTGCACAATGTAGAAAATAAACAAAAACACTGGGGAGAGCTTGAGCCCTTTGCCCTGGCCATGAAGGTCAAAGCCTTGGTTTTGTAAGGGGCTAAAATTCTAGCTAGTCTGTCTAAAATATCTAATGATATTATAAGCTTTAGCAAGAGTTAGACTTTTAAGCATTTATTAAGGAGAATAAGAATTTGGTGAAGAGAGAGAGAAAGGCCTAGATTCATCTATCTATTAAAGGGAGAGCGCATTTCTCCTGCTCCGCTCTCCACGAGAGTCCTAGTGAAAGCCAGAGAGAGAGAGAGCCAGCCTCACCCCCTCTTCCTCCCACAAGCAAATGAAGTGAGCCAAAGAAAAAACACATGGCTTGCCCTCAGGGGCCTTCTCCTCATGGCGGGGCTTTCCTACAGCAAGTCTCCAGCAGGTGGCGTCATTTCAATTGTTACAGTTTCCACTCTCAAGATTTCAGATTGGGGAAAGGCCCTTGAAACTGAGCTCAGGTAAAGAGACTCACTCAGTGTCCTCCAGGGACCACTGGAGCAGAGCCAAGAGTGGAGCCCCAGGCTACCGAGGGGGAGTGCAGCACAATTCTACTCAAACTTCTCCCTGTCCTCCTTGCTCCATGCCCACACCTTCAGGTCTTCCTCTGGTGCCTAGGCATAGCATACTTCTCAAAGACATGGCCAGTGGAGTCCAAGCAGAAGCCGGGCCTACCAAGTTGGAAAGGCTTGAGTATGGACCCCCAGGAAGATCCTCTACACAGGTGTAGAAGGACTGCAGTCTACACTGGCACAAGGAATGCCTGTGTACCACCTCTACATTCTACATTCTAGGTAGATAATGTTAGATTTGTGTCATTTGTAAAAATTCTCTCAACACTTTTTTTTTTGTGTGTGGTGAGGCAATTGGGGTTAAGTGACTTGCCCAGGGTCACACAGCTAGTAAGTGTTAAGTGTCTGAGGCCGGATTTGAACTCAGGTCCTCCTGAATCCAGGGCCGGTGCTTTATTGACTGTGCCACCCAGCTGCCCCTCAACACTTTTAATGGTCAATTTCTGACCTAGGGCAATGCCAAAGGCTCCGGTGACTTCCAATTACCTGACAGAATGAGGCTTGAACAGTCACAAACCCCTCCATTTAAAGGATATTTAATATTCAGGATATTTAGTTCAATGCCCTTGATTTACAGTGAAGGAAACCAAAGCCAGGAGGCTCAGGGACTTGTCCCAAGGTCACCCAGTCAGTAAGTGGAAAATCAAATCCTCTGACTCACCACAAGAGAAGCAAAGACAGACAGTGGCAGGGAGCAGGGAGCTCCAGCCCTGGCTCTGACATCTGTTCAGTGGCCTTGACATCACTTAATTGAAGCCTGTTTCCTCATCCATAAAAGGAGAACAAAGATACCAAGACCACCTACCTCAGGTGCTAGTCATTAAAAAGTGCACTGTGCCTTAGGTGCTATGTAAATGTCTGACTCTGATGATTATTAAGCCACTGCTCCCAACAGAACTGAGAGGACTCCACTTCTCCCTTTTGGGTTGTCCTATTTTGTCATCTGTGCTGGAAAAATAAAATTAAGGAGCATGACTCAGCCCCGTAAGAAAGGGAAAGGAAGGCTGCCATCTAATGAAGATAACAATCTGAAAGGATTGTTCACATTGCCCCAAAGTGATCGTTTCTTTGTAGCTATGCTCATTCAACAGATCAGTCCAAGGGTCCTGTATAGGTTGTTCACACTCTGCTCATTTGATAAGGATTTGTTCTTTTTCCAAAGGATTCGGGGAAAAATTTGCAAAACCCCCAAAGGGGGAGGAAATAAATACAGTCTTCTATTCTAACAAGTTATGAGCTGCATGAGGGTCAGAACAATAGTTTGTTTTTCCTTTTATCTTCCCCCAATGCCTTACTTGCATTAAGTGGTTAACAAACACTTGCTGTTTAAGTCATTTTTGGAAAGGTGTTCTATCAGGATGACACAAGAACAAGAGCAGAGAAGAATTGCTCCTGAGGCTTGCTGGGTTCCAGTCCCATCTCTGATATTTGCTAGTTGTTATTTCTCTGAGCCTCCACTTCCTCTTCTGTAAAGTAAGGAGAGTGAGTGAAACTGCCTCCCTCTCAGGACTGTGATCAAAGCACTTTGCTTTGATAGCAAGAGTAGTGTAAATGTTTGCTATTATCATAACCTGATCCACCGATAGCATTACATTTTTTATTTTTTAAGGTGCTTTGTAACACAGAAAATCTGTCTTCTACCTAAAGTCCCTGACACTTCTGACATTCTCTTTTCCAAGGCCCCATCACAACCTCTAATGTTTTATGATTTTATCTTTCCACATGGACATACTCTAGCTACTAGCTGATTTCTAAAAATTCACATAATTGGAAGCTAGACTATTCCATCTTGGAATTAGCCCCAAATAATAAATCCATCATATGCTCAGACTCGGGCTGACAATTCATCACTTACATACTTTTGTAAGAATATTACTCTAATATATCTCAAATTTGGCAAATAGTGAAATTTCAGTGAGTCATCCTGGGCCATTCTGGGCCTCGCTTTTACCCAGGGAATGGAGTCCTCACAGACCAACTCTGGTTCCGTTTTAGTGACAAATGCATTTCTACCAAAGCAGGACAAAGGCTCCAAAGTAAATGGATATTTTTCAAGATACCCTGATTCCTAAGAATTCACCAAGTCATGAAAAAGAGCCATGCCCTCCTGGATACTAGGTTTTCAGTCTACGGCATGCTTGCCCTTCAAGGGAATGATATCTCTCAGAGAAGTCTGAAAAGGCCCTGTGATAACAGATATTTTAATCCAAAGTAGTAATAAAGACCTGATAATGCCTTTTGAGATTGTAGTTGGACCCCTTAGTAGACATGCTACCATTCTGATCTAATTCTTAATAACCTGAATTCATTGATTAATTTCTTTGATCTTCTGCCGGGTAGGAGATTTCTTTCCCATTAGTCAATTTAAGAATAGCACTGAAGTCATGTGAGAAATCCAAAAAGGTTCCAGAATGCAGTAGTAGCTTATCGTAATCTTTGAGAAAGAGCAATGAACTGGGAGTCAGGAGTCCTGCTGTGGACTCCCTGGATCAGTAACCTCCCTTTTTGAACACTGGTCTGTTCATAACCAAATGATAGCTAAGGCCCACCCCCAGGTAAATAGTCTATGAGCAAGAACTGTCTTTTCTCTTTTGGAGGAAACACACCAAAAGAGTACCTTTTCTCCTGTTCTGACCCAAATGTGTTCTACTTCCAGATTCACTTTCCTGTCTATAGTATTTTTCCCTCCCCTCAGTGGAGCCTGCTCTCTCTACTCACTCTACTGGTCAAAAATGATCCTTCCTTCTTCACTCCTCAATTAATATTCTGTTCCTCCTCCTCTTACGCATGTGTTCTGTTTCATATTAGAGTTGTGTACATGTCACACACTCCTTAAGAGACTGTGAATTCCTATAGGAAATGATCCATGCCTTCTTCTCAGTGACTCCCCAGCTCCATATAGTACCTACTCTGTATCACCCACACACTTGACACATCCACCACATTCAATGACCTGTGTACCCTACCTGCTTAAACCTTTCATCTTGGGGCATAGTCTCCAATCTCCTCCCCTAATGAATGTCAATAAACTGACTGTGCTGAATGCATTCCTTTGAAGAAAATTCCTTTACAGTAAAATAACTGGAATGTTTTAGTCTTATGAAGGAATTTGACCTACAATCATTTACCTGCCTTCTTTTCTTTTCTTTTTTTTTTTGCAGGGCAATGAGGGTTAAGTGACTTGCCCAGGGTCACACAGCTAGTTAAGTGTCAAGTGTCTGAGGCTGGATTTGAACTCAGGTCCTCCTGAATCCAAGGCCAGTGCTCTATCCACTGCGCCAACTAGCTGCCCCTTCTTTTCTTATTAAATGATGTATTTAATACTTAGAATTTAAGATTTATTCAAATTTGGACAAATATAAACTTAATGTTGAGCTCTTGCAACCAAAACCTCAGTAAATCAATCCCCCAACCCACAGCAACCTTTACCTCTTGCTTATTGAAATCAGAATAAGATCTAGTAATGACCACAGGATTCAAAGAAAACTATCAATTCTGGAGCTGTGAACTGATCCAACCATTCTGGAGAACAATTTGGAATTATGCCCAAAGGGCAATAAAGCTGTGCATACCCTTTGACCCAGTGATACCACTTTTAGGTCTTTTTTCCAAAGAAATCATGGAAGGGGGAAAGGGACCCACATGTACAAAAATATTTATAGCTGCTCTTTACGTGGTAGCAAGGAATTGGAAGTTGAGGGGGTGCCCATCAATTGGGGAATGGCTGGACAAGTTGTGGTATATGAATACAATGAAATACTATTGTGCTGTAAGAAATGATGAGCAGGAAGAGTTCAGAGAAACCTGGAGGGTCTTGCGTGGGCTGATGATGAGTGAGATGAGCAGAACCAGAAGAACATTGTACACAGTATCATCAACATTGAGTGTTGATCTACTGTGATGGACTATATTCTTCTCACCAATGCAATGATACAGAAGAGTTCCAGGGAACTCGTGATAGAAGAGGATCTCCAAATCCAAGGAAAAAAAAAAAAAGAACTGCGGAGTATAGATGCTGAATGAACCATACTATTTCTTTTGTTTTTGGTGCTGTTGTTTTTTTCTATTTTGAGGTTTTTCATCATTGCTCTGATTTTTTCTCTTATAACATGACTAATACAGAAATAGGATTAATGGTATTATATGTATATATGTGTGTATACATCTATATCTATATATCTATATAGATATGTATATATATATATAGACATAACCTATATCAGATTACCTGCTGTCTAGGGGAGGGGGGAGGGAGGGGAGGGAGGGAGAAAAATCTGAAATTGTAAAGCTTGTATAAACAAAAGTTGAGAACTATCTTTACATGTAACGGAAAAATAAAATAAAATACCTTATAAAATAAAAAACAAACAAAAAAATAATGGGGAAAAAAAAAGAAAACTACCAATTCTCTGTACTGATGTTACATAATAATGTAACCCATTGATTTGTTAGGACGATTTCAATAATCAGCAAAGCCTGTCAAGGAGAAAGTACTGAAATGAGTCAGTAGTTGGCTAGTAATACACATTGCTAAGACATGCCCAAATTAAGAGACATCAACATAGAGGCTAGAAGATTGCTTAAAAAAAAAAAGGGGGGGGGCGGCTAGGTGGCGCAGTGGATAGAGCACCGGCCCTGGATTCAGGAGTACCTGAGTTCAAATCCGACCTCGGACACTTGACACTTACTAGCTGTGTGACCCTGGGCAAGTCACTTAACCTCCATTGCCCCGCAAAAAAAAAAAGGGGGGGGGTCAAGGGATGGAAATGAAAGTGACTAGTAGCTCACCTGAAAATCTTTAACATGGCTAAATAAGAAAGGGATTCGGGGGAGGGGATAAACAATAAAATATATTGTGCCCAAAGAACTTTTAGAAAAAGGAGAAATCTCCCAATAAGCAAGACCAACAGGTAAAATTACCACCTCAATGTGCAATGCCTAGGTATACTGCAAGAGGCAGCATCATGTAATAAGCAAGACCACTGGACTCCAAGTCAAAAGTCCTAGATTTGAGTTCAGCAACTTCAGTTACCAGGGGAAACCTCTCTAAACCTCAGTTTATCCATCTGTAAAATAAAAGCTAATATCCGCACTGCTGCTCAGCAAAGACCCTTAAAGCCCTATAGAAATGAATATGCAATCTAGTTATAAATCTGGAGGGGCTGCAGCCCCGATGACACACTGTAGATCCTTGCAATAATATTATTTTACCCAGCATGCATTGTGCTGGGAAATGGCAGGTACTCTGACATCTTCTAATCCTTGAAATTCCTGTCCTGGGATAGTAAAAAGGGAAGAAACTAGAAGATTTTAGTTCCATTTTGGCCACTTACTACCTGTCTATGAAAGTGAGTTTCTCCTAGCAACTTATTTCAGGATGCTTAAAGAATATTTATAGTTAGAAAGTTATTTTTGATTCCTAATATAAGTTATTCACACTGATATTTGAATTTTTATCTTATTCTCTAGGGACCAAAGGAGAAGGCGAATGGCCAATTACCATTCTTCTAGCAACTATGTTCCCTAAAATCTCAGAAGTGCTAAGAATGAGGACAAGATAACTTTTAGCCAGGAAAAGTAAGGAGTCTGATGGTCAATCCAATGAGATTTCTGCTCAACAGAAGTAAGGTTTTAAGAATGAGAGCAACCCATGGGGCAACTAGGTGGCGCAGTGGATAGAGCACCAGCCCTGGAGTCAGGAGTACCTGAGTTCAAATCTGACCTCAGACACTTAACACTTACTAGCTTAGCTGTGTGACCCTGGGCAAGTCACTTAACCCTAATTGCATCACTAAAAAAAAAAAAAGAATGAGAGCACTGGTGACATCTAAGTAAAGGGTAGATGAACATTTGTTAGAAGTAATAAGATTTAGCACTGCAAAGTGCCTTAAAGAGAAAAATCAGGCTCAGAGCAGTTAAGTGAATTTGCCCAAGGCCATACAGAGAGCAAAAGGTGAAGGCAGAACCTGAAACAAGGTGCTGAAGTGAGAAGTCATGTCGAGTAAGCCAATGTGCCTGACTAGGTCATCTCCATGGTTCTCCTTCCCAAGTGAAATGCTGAGATTTTATAATTGGCAAAACACATTCGAGCAATCAATCCAGAATTCATCGCAAATGTTCTAATCATTCAGCTGATTTACTGTTCTGTCCCCATGGGAAACCATACACTGGGACCTCAAAGGTTAAAAGACTACACTACACTGGCTACATTCCTTTGGGGAAGGAGAAGAGGATCTAAATCTCCATAGGTTTACAGCAACCAGACCTCCCATCCACAAGGGAGAATGCAGCTCCTACTTATTATTACACCATGAGAAGGCAAAATGTTACACTTTCATTTCTTCCTGGCTTGCTCAGGACCGTTTCTTTTCTTCTCAGACAGGGCCTCCCTATCTTGTCCAAGCTGCACATGCAGTGGCCACTGCCTGCCCAATCCTGATTCTCGCCAGCATGGAAGCTTTGGGATGTTCGTTCTGTTTCCAACTGGGAGTGTCTGGTCCCTCCTTGGGCAGCCTAATGCCCAATGTTCCCCACCCTCTTAGGATACAGTTGTTGGACTTAATGCCTACTGCAGCTCACAACTCTTCGAGTTTGAGTGACCCACAGCCTCAGTCTCCCCCAGCCACAGGGATTGTGGGGATGGTCCACCACACCAGCTCTCAGGACTTCTGCCTATGTCCAATGAAGGAAAAGAGTTCCTGTCTCTTACTTTGGTAGAAGAGGATCCTAAAGTCTTCTTTATTTCTCAAAAAGACAAAAACCAACTTGTTGACAAAAAGTCAAGTTGAGGGTTAATGAAAAGTGACCAATTTTTCTAACATGATGATTAGATTACGTTATGTTATGTTATGTTAGATACTGAGAAAAATGAATCAGATATAATCATCCTGTTAGTACTTTGTTTCACCTTGTCATGAGCTTGAGACCTGACTCTACCATGGATATAGCCTCGGCGAGTCTTTCATCACCACCGTGAATCCCAGGTCCCTCCTATGTAAAATGGGATTACAACAACTAAAACACCCCCTCCCCCAATCTAGGAAATGGCTACATCAAAGTGAGTTATCATTATCCCCTGTTTCAGAGCTGTTGATGAGGACTAAATGAGCAAAGTACTCAAAGACCTCTATCACCTTAAGCTATTCTAACTGCAAAAGGGTTACTGTTCTCATAAAGATGCTGGGCCAAGCAGATCACACTGTCAATAGCTGCTGGCCTAATGCTGTGTACCCATCCTAGAAAGTCTAAAACAAGGCTTTATGACCAAGTGCATCCACAAAAGCAGATCCAAATGAAACATGATTATAAAACATAATTTTTAAAAAGTAAAAACATCATTAACACAAGGAGATCCAATGTGAGGGGCAACTGTTAATTATCCTGAACATGAAACTTTAAAAGAAAAATAAGTAGAACAAAATTATTCTACTCCATACACAAGCTGTAATCACATTGGCACTGTTAGAAAGTTTGGTTTCTAACAAGACATGAGTATAAATAAACAGTCTTGTTTGTCAGCATGGAACTGGGAGTCAAGAGACCTGGATCCCAGACCCAGGTTTACTGTGGCTTAATCATGCAACCTTAGGGAAAGTTTCTCCCCAGCCCTGGACCTGCTCCCCATCTGTAAAATTAGAAGACTGGACAAAATATTCTCCAAGCTCACTTCCAGCTTCAAAACTTGTGAAATCCCATGTTTCACCTCCTTAACTGCTTGCACATCATGGACATTCAAACATTTAGTGGATGTAAAAGCGGAAAGAGAGGAAATGATCCAGATAAAGCTGCCTTACCACAATCTAAACCAATCCACACATAAGAGCTAAAATGATTTGATGCTTCTTAGAGAGGTGAGTTAGTGGAACAACATATTAAAGCAAACATAGTGGCACAGTGTTCAATGAACTCCAAGGTCCCAGTTATTGGGGAAAGGATTATTTTACAAAAACTCCTGGGAAAATGGACAGCAGTCTAGCAGAAATTAGATTTAGAATAATACCTCACACCACACAACAAAATAAGATCCAAATGGATAAATGAACTAGATATCAAAGTTTACATCATAAACAAATCAGAGTAGCAAGGAAGAAATTACCTTAGGAATCTATAGATGGATAAAGAACTCATGACTAAGAAAGAGCTAGAAGATCGAACAAGACAAAATGAACAATTTTGATTAGAGGAAATTTTAAAATTATTTGCACAAACAAATCTAACACAGTAAAAATTAAAAGGGAAGTAATGGAAAAAAAATTTTTGCAACAAGTTACTCAAATAAAGGTCTTATATCCAAGAAATGTAATGAAATGATTCAAATTTATGGGACTAGGAGTCATTCCCTAATAGATAAATGGTCAAAGGACATAAACAAGCAGTTTTCAAGGGAAGAAATCCAATCTATAAATACTCATATTTTTAAATGTTCTTGATCAATAATAACTGGAGAAATGCAGATTAAAGTAGCTGAGGTTAACCTCACCCCTATCAGACTGAAAGATATGAAAAAAGAAGAAAATGACAAATGTTAGAGGAACAGGTACACCAGTAATATACTGTTGGTGGAGCTGTGACTTGGTGCAGCCACTCTGGAAACTAATATAGAATGATTCCCAGAAAGTTACCAAACTATGTATACCCAGATAAACCACTACTAGGCCTATACCTAAAAGGAATTAAAGAAAGAGGGAAAGCACTGATTTAAACAGAAATATCGTAGCAGCTCTTTTTGTGGTAGCACAAAATTGGAAACTTAAGGGGTGTCCTATTGAGGAATAGCTAAAAAAATTATGGTATATGAATGTAATGGAATATTATTGTGCCATAAGAAATGATGAAAAGGACAGCTTCAGAGGAAAGTGTCAATGCCTCTATAAACTGATGAAGAGTAAAGTGAGCAGAACTAGAAGCACATTTTTTTATGGTGAAAAACAACTTTCAAGGACTTTCAAACTCTGATCATAACAATGACATCACAAGTCCAGAAGAATGAAGTTGAAACATACCGCAAATGATGAGTTTAAAATGCAGAAAGAGATTTTTAGACTGGGTTAAGGGAGACAGAATATGCAGGTATGTATTAAAAGCTTTATTTTGGGGCAGAGTTTAAATTTTCTCAAAGGGGAAGAGAATAGTGGGAAGATCATTTTTTAAATGTTTATTCATTTAAAAATAAAAGATCTGTGTTTTATACATTTGGAAACATCAAATCTACTTGCTACTTTAACAAATGTTACCAATTTCTAAGGTTACCAATTTCTATCCAATAGTTGCTTACGGAGTCAGGTACAGTTTCATAGACCCACTACAACAATATTCTGGAGCCATTCTGGATTTCTCAGATGACTTCAGTTTTATTCTTTAACTGACTAATGGGAAAGAAATTTCCTACCAGCCAGATGACTAAAGAAATTAATCAATGAATTCAAGTCATTAAGAATTACATCACAATAGTAGCATCTCTGCCAAGGGGTCCAACTACAATCTCAAAAAGCATTATCAGGTCTTTATTACTTTGGATTAAAATACCTGTTATCATAAGGCCTTTTAGAACTACCCTGAGAGAATTCATCCCTTTGAAGGGCAAGCATATTATAGACCAAAAACCTAGTATCCAGGAAGCTAATAAAATCTCATATTAATTCATTACCCACTTTAATGGGTACACAATCAATTTGTTGCTGAACAAAGGGAGCTTCCTAATTATTGGTGGCAATTAATGGCAATCATTTTGTTTGGTCTCCATCTTAATAGTCTAATGTCTATCAGGACTGGGAACTGGGCTACCCAGCCTACACAGGAGGTTCCCAACACAAGACAATAACAACCACAATTTGGGCCTTTCCTTCACTGAGAGATGAGAAACCTGAGTAGTTGTTGTCATTGTTCAGGTATGTAATACAATCATATTTTACATATTTTTTCCCCTGTCAAGACAATCGAATCCAGTGATTTGTTAAGAGTCCTTGTGCTCAATTCTGGGAGCATAGCAGAATAGACATGGCACTGGATCTGCACTGGTAGTCATGAGAAACATATGTTCAAGTACCACTTTCAATTGATAATTATTTGTACAAAAGCAAGATAGAGAACAGAGAACAGTAAGAACTGGTCACTGCCTTTGGGACAGAGAGAAGTAGTAGATGACTGGAGAGGCAGTCCAAGTGTGGATGAACAGCAGAGAGGAGCTCAGAAAATGGGAAGAGTGGTCAGAGAAGGCCTTTATCTCACTTGGTTCCCAGGGATTCCATGACCATGTCTATGCAGATGATTCTAAAATCGACTTCTCTAGCCCTAACCTCTCTCCTGACTGCCAGTCTAGCATCCTGAATAGGATACACATCCTATACGGGACCTGTCGCTCCTCCAACACCAGCAGCACTCAGGTGCAGACCCTTACCGCCTGATGGCTGCAATACTGAAATAACCTACTGGTGAGTCTCCCCATCTCAATTCTCTCCTCACTGGAGTCCATCCTCCAGCCAGCTGTCAAAATGAAATTTCAGACTCACAGGTCAGACCATGCTGCTCCCTACTACTTCCAAGATCAAATATTAACTGCCCCCAAATATGCTGCAATCCAGGGACACCAGCCTCTTTCCTATTCCAGACACAAGACACTATCTCCTGACTGTTCCTTTTCACTGGCTACCCCACATGCCTGCCATTTCCTCCCCCCTCACCTCTGCTTCCCATTTCCTTCCAGCGTCAGCTCATATCCCACTGTCTACAAGATGTCTTTCCTGGCTCCCCTCAATGGTAGTCTAGGGATACAAAAAGAAGGAAGCAAGGGCAGCTAGGTGGCCCAGTGGATAGAGCACAGGCCCTGGATTCAGGAGGGCCTGAGTTCAAATCCAGCCTCAGACACTTGACACTAGCTGTGTGACCCTGGGCACGTCACTTAACCCCAATTGTCTCACCAAAAAAAAAAATTTTAAATAAAAGAAAATAAAATAAAGAAACAAGCGACTGTCCCTGCCTGCAAGGAGCTCACAATCTAAGGGGGGAAACAACCTGCATCTAACTATGTACGAGACCACGAATGAGGAAAATGCTTCTCCCAAGGCAATTCATTCCATTTTTTTTAAAGTACAGCTGTTAGGATTTCCCATTAATGAGCCAAACTCTTCCTCTGTGACTTCCTCCCTACTTATTCCTGGTTCTTATCATCTGGGACCAAACAAAGTATATATAAACTCTCTTCCACATGACGGAAAGCCAGACCTCCATATGCTAGAACACACCCACAACATCCAAAAGAGGGCACAGTTAGCAGCAACATCAAAAATGTATCAAGGTGGGGGCAGCTAGATGGCGCAGTGGTTGGGGCACCGGCCCTGGATTCAGGAGTACCTGAGTTCAAATCCGGCCTCAGACACCTGACACTTGCTAGCTGTGTGACCCTGGGCAAGTCACTTAACCCCCATTGCCCCGCAAAAAAAAAAAAAAAAATGTATCAAGGTGCCAACAAATGCATAATTCTAATATCAAAATGAGTTTCATAAGATGAAAATATTAGTTACAATAAAGAGGGCAAGAAAAAGCAAAGTCTAGTCCTTTTCAGCTGAAGAAAATGCACCTTGTGCTCTGAGTCATTTGCAAGGATATTCCCCTCCATGAAGGCAAGGTAAAGAGTACTGTACCAAACATCAGAGATGAAACTTTTCAGAAAATCAATACGAGGGATTTGCTTGTTGTTCTTAATACCAGCAATCCAAGTTCTTTTCAAACCACTGCTATTTGAGATTCAAGATCAACAAGGACTCTGCTTGAAAAACTTAGTATTGGTCTTCAAGAAAGGTGCCCAGAGGTGTATGCTGGTGTATGCCATGGTCCTCACCAGAGAAAGTCTTCCCCAAACCCTACCATTTCCCAAGTTATAAACTAATCTCCATATGGATAACTCAAAGGAAAGTTCTGTTTGTTTGACTTTTTAAAACCATCCAAAAACAAAGAGGTCCCTAGTCCAGGCCCTGCTTCTGCATCTATATGAAGGGGACTGGACTTGCTGGGTTTGAAAGTCTCTTTGGACTCAGGGGTTCTTCCCTTTTTTCTATCCTGGACCCCTCTGGCAGTCGGTCTAGTGAAACCTAGGGATCCCTTCCTGCATAAAAGACATCAAGATTACACTGGAAACCAATTTTAGTATGATTATCGTTATGGAAAATACCTTAAAGAGCTAGTTCACAGACCCCAGTTCAGAACCCTTGTTATCTATCCCCCATGCCCCACGTCAGCACAGATCAATGGGGAGCCTCCATTTCTAGAAAGAGTTAGGACTAAATCAGCTCTAAATTCATGGGAACAGCAGCAGGGTTTGGGGTTGTGGTTTTTTCTTTTAACAGAAGTATGGGGGAGCAGCTAGGTGACACAGTGGATAGAACACCAGCCCTGGATTGATTCAGGAGGACCTGAATTCAAATCTGGCCTCAGACACTTAACACTTACTAGCTGTGTAACCCTGGGCAAGTCACTTAACCTCAACTGCCTCACCAAAAAAAGAGAGAGAGAGAAGTGGGAAAACAGAAGTATGCCTGACTCTCTGTAGAAGAAATGTGACAGCAAGAAACTGGAGGAGCAGTGGGGCAATGGCCCTGTTTGCCCCTTTCTCCCCACATTCCCAGCTTCCACCTTAATTCAGGGCCTTCGAACCACTGGCCCAGACCAGCATTTCTCTCTCCTTGTTAATCTGCCCACCACAGGGCTGCCAAAGTGATTTCCCCCCAGTATGGGTCAGTTCCCTACGAAATTAATCCAATGGCTGCCTGTCACCTTCAGTATCAAACAGAAACTCCTCGGTTGCACATTCTAAGCCCCCTAACCTACATCTGCAGACTTATTACAAATGACTCTTCTTCAGGTCCTCTACAGTCCAACCATTTTCTACTTCTGTGCCTTTGCACTGGCTATCTCCATGTCTAGAATGCCCTCCCCTCCTCAATCACCACCTGCTACTAGAGGCCTTTCCTGATCCCACAGAGGCATGTCCTTGCATCTCACCTGGATGTGTCTGTGTGAGTGCACAATTCTCCCCAGATAGAGTGCAAACTCCCTAAAGGGTAAGGACGCTTTCACTTTGTCTCTGGAGGCCTGGTATGGAGCATAGCACGCGGCATCTAGAAACATGGCTGGCCTGGAGGCCCATCTTGGCTCTAAACCCCAATCTATCTTCCTGGGGTCCTAGAAACCCACCTCAGGAAGGACAAAGGAAAGAGGCCTGCTGCAAACTTGGGGTCAAGAACTCTGGGGAAAAACGATCCACATTGGCTGCTTCACCTCTCCAGGCCGCTTTCTTCATTTATCAGGTGAGTTGGAGATATGAGGTAATCTCTAAGTCTCCCTCCAGCTCTGAAACCTGTGGATCTTTTTCAATATTCCAGCCAGGGACTGATGAAGGCCTTCACCAGGTTGGTGGGAACAAGGGATGGGTGTAAGAAAGCTTGTGACAAAATCTGTTCCCACCCCTATGTCGCTGCCATGGATTTCTCAAGGATTCAATCCCCACCCCCCCACTAGTAAAGTCTTTCCCTATTGCACTGTAGCTCCATTTGTTTTTAGGTTTTTGCCAACATACAGTGCCCCAACTCCAAAGGTTTTGGCCTGAATTGTGCCAGAATGGAGAGAGCAGGGGGAAGGAAAAAAAGTGAGAGAAGAATGGTTAAGGAGAAAAGCTTGGATCAGATGTGTTTGCCCAATGCCACAGCCTCCATCTTCAGAGGCCTTGCAAAGAGCCTCCCAGATGAAGAAATGCCACCACTTTGAAAACAAAGAGCCCCAGCTGGCACATTCACTGGTCCAGACAGCCAAGACTGACACCTCAGAATTCTGCATTGCAAAAGCCAATGGCATCTGGCTGGGTCTGCTACATGTGCCTAGGAAATCTGATGGTCTTTGGTGTACCAATTATCAGGTCAAGAAAAACCCCCCTCTGTGCCTCTGTCTCCTGTTGTGTGAACCTGGGCTAGGAGCTCCCAGGGACAGCCCAGACATTTCAGAACACGGGGAAGCTCTCCAGAGCTCCTTGGAACAGAAATGGAATAATGGACAGAAAACTGACTCTGGAGAATCACAAGACCCAGTATCAGGGCCTGGCTCTACTACTTACTAACTGTGTGACTTTAAGGAACTCCCCAGGGTCATAAGATGTATCTGTGCAAGGAGCTGAGATGGTCCATTTCAACACCAACAGGAGAACAGCAGGATCTGAGAGGTGCCAGGGCTTGCCCAGGAGCACACACACGTGCACTCCCATCTGTGGGCCCTTCCTACTGCCCCGTGTTACTACCTCACCTCTAAAAGGGGAGGACTGTTGTACAGGGACAGCACCTGTGTCACAGGTGGCTGTTAAGCTCCAATGAGAACATGTGCAAAAGACCACACAACTATAGCCACTAATCTGCAAGGAATGAAAGCATCTCCTGGCTCAGAATTTGTGATCTTTTCCCCCACATCCACCTTAAGGAAAATTCGAAATGCTTTATGACGTGATAAGCTTCCTAATTAAAATAAATTCACAGAAGTATCCAGCAATCACCTATGTACCCAAGTGCCATAAACAGAAACTTTCCTCATTTCTTTCAGCCACACATTAACATCACCCCCTCCCCACATCAGCGAAGCTCATCTTCTCTAGGACCACACAATTTCTAACACTGGAACCCAGAAGAACACTTATTCTCCTCATTTTCCAAAGGGGGAAATAGCCTTCCCCAAGGTCATGAGACAGGGCTAGAACCCAGGGCTTAGAGCTCTTTCCACACTACCTCACAGATTCCTGAGCTGGTGAGGGATCAAAGGTTCAGTTCTATGGATCACCCTGAATATGGCTCTTCATTCTTCATCACATAGAACTATTTCTTTAAAAGTGCTAGAATAAACAAAGACTAATAGGGGGGTTACTTACAGACCCTCGCAGTCGATCAGATCACTGCTCTAAAAAGCAATTGCCCTAAGGGCATAACCCCCCCCATTGTGGTTTAATTTGTGCCCAAAAGGTACTTTTAAAGAGACTCTCCTCTACCCAAGTGGTCAGCACCCAATTCCTCAGTTAAGGAAGGAATAAAAATTGAGATCCAGTGTTATGGTAAGCTAGGGTTCTGGATGCTGGTTCCAGCTCTCACTACTAGCTGACTGATCAGGAGCCAACTGCTTGCCATTCTAGGCTTCAGTTTCACCAAATGTAAAATGAGGGCACTGGATGATGTGATCTCCATGGGTTCTTCCATGGCTGACAGCAGCATGTTGGAGCATAAGGAACACTTGGATTTGTGCTAGAGAACCTAGGTTCAAATCCTGTCTCTGTTAACTGTGTAACCTTGGATAAATCACCCCTTGGGTCTCAGCTTCCCACTCTCTAAAAATATGGGGATTCAATGAAATGATTTCTGAATTTCCTTTCCATCTATGATGCTAAGAACAACGCATTTTATGTCACTTTAAGGTTTATAAAATAACACCATCTAGCATTTCTACAGCCTATTAAGGTTTGCAAAGTATATTTGCTCCTCACAGCAACCCTGGAAGACAGATACTACTGTGGTTCCCATTTTACATGTGAGAAAACACAAAGTGAAGTGACTTGCACAGGGTCACACAGTTAATAAGTGTCTGAGGCCTTCCTGACTCCCCATCTAGCTCCCTAGAGAGGAAATATATCATCTACAGGAATGAAGAAACTGAGGCTAAAAAAGGCCCCAAATCTCAACAACTAAGGAATGCAGGGTGGAACCCATGTCTTCCAATTTCAAGGCTTCTCCCACTAGACCCTGCAAACTCCTAAATCAGATGTGATGTCCAAATAAAGAATAAAGTAGTATTCTCTGATAAAGCTGATCACCAGGCTCCTAAAGGATGAAGAAAAGAAGGCCGAGACTAAGTGATGCCAGCCAGCCCCCCTGGCCTGGCACATCCCAACAGGCGACCTCCTCAAAGGAAGGAGTGCAAGTGAAGCTATCAGAGACCAAGAGCACACACCCCACTGGGTCCCGGCTCTGGGAGTACTTGAAACACTAGAGGGCAAGGACCTGACACTTGGCACTCTCCCTTTCAACAAACAACTGGCAGAGCACTTTCCCAATCTTTTTGACATCACCATTTTGTAGACCAGGAAGGCCAAGGCACAAAAGACACCAAGAGGGAATCAGCCCTCCCCAACGCTTAAGTGCACAGTGCTGACCTGAGGCTGACCTGGGAGTTTCCCGGGGACCCAGGGCACTAAGTACAAAAAAGCCCATGGGGGGGGGGGAGGTGTGGAGAAGTTGGGAGTCCACATGGCCCAGAAGCAGACCCCCTGAAGAACAATATGACTTGTCAACTGAAGCCCAGGAAACCTTTTTTTTTTTTGGGGGGGGGGAAGCCATGTAAAAAAGATAAAAATTAAGGAAGAGACAGAGAAATCCCTTTTACAAAATTGAAAATTTTGCTTTCTAAGTTTTGAAGGGAGAAGGGAAATAAAGAAATAAGAGGAATAAAGGGCAGCTGGACCCTCTTCCTCTGATAAGACAAGACTGATAAGATGTAAAGGGTAGGAAGGGACTAGGGAACAGCCCACAGACTCCCTAACTAGGGAAGACACTTCCCAGGTAAATCAACGAACCCCTGCACATGGATTTCCTGCTTGGGGGTAACTTAAGACTCAAATCTCTGGTCCTTGCCCTCAAGGAGTTTGCAATCCAGCCAGGAGCACGGCGAAGAAGGAGAGAGACCAGGCCACAGCTCCTCCAGGAGGGGGGAGGGGGAAGAAGGGAACCATCCCCTGGGCTCCGAAGGGAAAGCCATCCCTGGGGGCTCCAAGGGGATGCCACCCCCTTCTCCCAAGAATGCCTCCATTGTTCCCAAGCTCTGAAATCTGTACTTATGCCGCCGCCCCCCCCCATTCGAGAATCCATGGGAATTGGGGGGGGGCGGACAAGAGCCTTGATGCTTCCCCCTCCCTCCTCGGTACTCCAGCAGACTAGGCACCCCAGACGGGGAAGGGGGCACAGCTGGGTTCCCCCATCGAGCCCTCCCAGGATCCTCATTGCCCGAACTGGGGGGAAAGGGAAGGGGGGGGTGGGGGGAGATGCACCAGCAGGAAGAAAGAGCCTCGTCCGAGCCTCCTCCTAGGGAATGGTGGGAGACGCCGAGCTCTTCAGGGCCTGCCCTCCCAGCCCATTCGCCCCGAGCCCCCCACCCCCACCCCCACCCCGGGCCCGACCCAGCCCCTCTGCTCCTAAACGAGCACCCCCCCCCGCCCCGCAGTGCAGCCTGGCAGCGCCCCCCGCAGTGCCCGCCGGCAGCGCCCCTCCCCAGCCCACCCCGCCCCCGGGCAGGCCCGAGCACTCGCTCCCTCACTCACCGGGCTCAGCGCGGGCCGGGCCTGGGGGCTCGGGCAGGCGGAGGCGGCGGCGGCGGCCCCGGCGCCATGTTCTCTGCTGCCGCTGCTGCTGCCGCCGCTGCTCCTGCTGCCGCTGCTGCTCCTGCTGCTGCTGCTGCCGCCGCTGCCGCCGCCGCCCGGGCCGGGAGGGGGAGGGGCCGGCGGCGGGCGGGGGAGAGGGGAGGGCAGGGGAGGGGAGGGGGAGGGGCCGCGCTCCCGCTCCCTCCCTCACACCCCGCCGGGCTCAGGCTCGGCCGCCGCCGCCGCCGCCGCCGCCGCGGGGGGAGGGGCGAAGACAGGGGCGGCCGCTGCGAACGGCGGGCCGGGCCGCGCTGTACCGCGTCGCAGCCCTGCCCTGCCCTCCCCGGGCGCCGCCGCGAGACCCGGCCCGAGCGCGCGCGACGAGGCCGTGGGAAGGTGGCGGAGGGGCGGGGAGGGGGAGCGTGAGCCCCGGCGCGAGCGAGCGCACGCGCGAGGTACCCCGGCCAACCGCCGCCGAGGCTGGCCCGAGGGGGGAGGGGCGGGAAGGGGCGCGAGACCCGGCGCGAGGCTGGGGGGGGCGGGGGGAGAGAGGCCCGAGCGCGCGCACGCTGTTCGGCGCGCGCCACAACACAGCGCGAAGGGGCGGGGCCTGCGAGCGCGCACGCCCGCGAGGCTATAGCCGCAACGGGAAGGGGGGGCGGGAGCGTGCGCGACAGCCTCTACTCTAGGGCCGTAGGAGGCACCTGGAGGTTGGGGGTAGGGTAAAGGGTGCGCCCGGTGTGAGGCCCCTCTAGACGACGCGCACGGGCGCATAGAACCTCCCAGCGTCGCGACAGGAATAGAGGGAAGGGGAGGGCATATCGGCCTAGCGCGAACCCACCGGCTCGCGCGAGGCGTGATCCGCCAATGAGAACACGGGGCGGGCCTGAGCCGCAGCCCCCCGTGGGGAGCGGATGGAGGGGGCGCGCGTCGGAGCAGCCTTAGGGAGCCTGAAGAAAACGCGGAGGGGAGGGCCAGGGCAGGGCCGCAGCCCGAGAGGGAGTTGGAGAGCCTGGGGGCGTGGTCTTCACCACCCAATCAAGGGCTAGGGTTCCATAGGTCCCGCCCGTCGAGGGGGCGGGGCCGGACAGCGCGTGTTCTCCTGTGGCAGAGGCCGGCGGGCACCAGCTGGGCATCGCTGGAGACGGCAACTGGTCACTGCTGGCCCCGAGGGTAGCTCCGGACCTGCCAAGAGCCGCCAGTGCAGAAGGAAGCCGAAAATGGGAAGGAAACGGCTCTGACGGAGCAAGCGTCCACACCAGAGGCCCGTCCGCCTTCGAAGTGCTTTCGAACCCTGGTCCGCCCCAATATCCTATAGGCTTTCAAGGCTCATCATCTGAGACTTCCTGGTTAGGCTCCCTCCCCCTCCCCTTGCTCTCTCCATCCTCTGATTAATTTGTATGATTTGTTTAAAATATCTGGGTAGGGTGGCTTCTCTCCCGTGGACTATATAAGTCCCTTAAGGATTGTCTGTACATAGCAGGTGCTTAAATTCTTGTCAAATTGAACTAAAGGCAGGGTCATGAAATGAAAAGGGCACCGGATTTGTTTCCACTCTTCACCACCTGTGTGACCTGAGGGTGTCACCTTCTATCCCAGCCCCCTGTCCCTCTGTCCCTCTGTCCAAGAAAGGAAAATGAACTAGATGACCTCTTAGTTCCAGCCGTCTGTGATTCAAAGTGCCAGTGAGATTTATGGGCATTTCCACTACACTGAAGAGGAAAAAATATTTTTAAATGTAAATAGAATAATTCTCCTACCTTGCGTGGAAAGGCAACAGTTTTAAGAAATGGCATGTGGCTCAAAAGAGGCAGTGTGTCTAAGTGGTCACCTTTTTAAAACAAAGATCTCTAGGGGAGATATAAGCTGTCGTTTCTAGCTGTCCCTGTGGATTCTTTCCCGCTTGTATGTTGCTCTAACCTTCAAAATCAAAGCAATTTCTGCTTGTCCAAGATTGTTCTATTAAATGATTTTAACCAACCCCAAAAAAAAAACCAAAAAACAAAAACAAAGTGCCGGTGAGCTGAGCTTTGAATGAAGGTAGGAATTCTAAGATGTGCAAGTGAAGAAGGATGGTCCAGGTACACAGGATGAAAATGGAATTGACGCAATTTAGTCCAATCCCTCTCCATCTAAAAGGTGAAGTATAAAAGGTGTGTGGGCATTTAGGGAGAACTAGCACCTCTGGAGTGATGGTTTTCAGAGCCCCTTTCAGGGCTGCTCATCCACCCGAGGTGTCTGAGTGGCATAGTTCCATGAATCTATAGCACACTCAGCATCCAAACCCCTGTAAAAACCACCTCTGCAGATGGGCTAAGCCAGGTTAAGGGGAACCAATAGACCTGACACTGGTCAGTGAGTTAGGGGAAGGTCGACCCCAAGCATGTGAAGACATCCCCCCAGCGGGAATGGGCTGTTCCAACTGTTCCAATGGCCATGAAGGCCGCTGAAGCAGGTGTTGTGGAGAGAGGTTAGAGCTTGGTCCAGATATCAAAGATACCAAGGTCATCCAGTGCCTCCTGGGCCATTGCCAGTCATCCTGACTTTTGTCTTGCCGTTGAACTTTGATGACTCTGGAAGAAAGAATGAGGCCAAAGACTTTGTGCAACTCTGCCTTATTTAACTCCAACTCACAATTGAGGCAAAACTTCACTTGGTGATGTCATTGGTCCTCTTCAGAAACAAAGAACAAATAAGAAGAGGCGGAAGGGACCATGGAGGGAGTCTAGGTCGGTTCCTTCAGATGAAACTGACTCCCAGGGAAGTGGAAGCCCAAAGATCACACAGCTAGTCGGTCAGAACTAGGCCTGAGGCCAGGTTTTCTAACTCCTTGTCACAAGGCTGGGATCTGGAAGGGGCCTTAGAGGCCACGGAAGGCAGCTGCTTCCTTTTTAGAGACACTGGATTTAGTTTATCTTGTTGGAGGGATGATGTTGCTCAAGGACATTGAGGATATTTGTCAAGTGCTTACCTAGTGCTTAGTAGGGTCTTAATGAATACCTGTTCCCTCCCTTCTCCCACCCACCCCCATTCCCAAGAGGATAGAGACCAGGATTTAAATCCTGCCCCCATACTGGCTGTGACCCTTAACCTCTCAGTGCTCTGGGCCACTTTGAAGTTGTAAAGATAGTGAAGACTGCCCCAAAGTGATCTCCCGGACCACTTCCTGTCCTTATGTTTGTTTTACCTTTTACAATAAATGCTTGCTGATTGATACTCATGAGAAGTGACTTGGGAGTTCTCTGTTTTGGTTAAAATTCACAAGCATTTAATAAGTATCAAATATAAACTTCTCAGAGGCATTCTACATTCCTTACAAGTGGGGTAGGGGGAGCAGCTAGGTGGTGCAGTGGATAAAGCACCAGCCTTAGATTCAGGATGAACCTGAGTTCAAATCTGGCCTCAGACACTTGACACTAGCTGTGTGACCCTGGGTAAGTCATTTAACCCTCATTGACACCCACACACAAAAAAGTTGGCACCAGTTTTCAGCCTAATTCTGCCCAACTCCCCTTCACACACTCCAAGGTAGGTCCAGTCAAACTCATGCAGGACTTTGCACTGTGTCCGGTCTCCTGGCCTTTGTCCCCTGGCCTGCCCAGTTCCTGGAATATACACCCTCCTCACTTCTGCCTCATACCCTCCCTTCCTTACTTCATGACTTCAGCACCATCTTCTGTCCTGGTCATTCTCCCACAATGGCTAGCGTCCACCCTCCTTAACTACTTCAAATGTATTTGGTGTATCCTTTGGTGGGTACCGTTTGATTTTTTACATTGGATTCCTAGCACTAGGTAAAAATAAATGAATCTATTTGTACATATTTATTTACTTGTCTTTGCCATTCCCCAGTGCCTGTCTGGCACATAGTAGGAACTTAATAAATATTGACTGGTATCATTGATACAGACCACCAGGGTGAGAAAATTCCCTCTACCAATGCAGATCAGCACAGAGTACCACCTTCAGAAGTTAAGTGACTTTCCCAGGGTCACAAAGAGGACTGGAAGCCCAGGTCTTCCTTGCTCCATGGCCCAGCTCTCTGGATACTAGGATACTAGGCCAAAGCTTCTTAAACTGTGGGTCTCTGGGGGTGGCTAGGTGGTGCAGTGGATAAAGCACCAGCCCTGGATTCAGAAGGACCTCAGTTCAAATCTGGCCTCAGATACATAATACTTACTGACTGTGTGACCCTGGACAAGTCACTTAACCCTCATTGCCCTGCAAAAAAAAAAAGAAAAGAAAAGAAAAAATTAAACTGTGGGCCTCAACCCCATGTGGACTCACAGAACTGAATGTAGGGGTGGTGAAAAGTTTGGCAACAGTAAAAGGTTATGTATAACAGTAACAGCAACATTGTGTAATGATCAACTCTAATAGACTTAACTCTTCTCAGCAATACAACGATCCAAGACAATTCCAAAGGACTCATGATGGAAAATGTTCTCCACATCCAGAAAAAAGAACTGTGGATTCTGAATGCAGATTGAACCATACTATTTCTACTTTTGTTTTTGTTTTTTTCTTTTTTGAGGTTTTTCCCTTTTGTTCTGATGCTTCTTTCACAACAGGACTAATGCAGAAATATGTTTAATGTGATTATATATCCTATATCAGATTGCTTTCTGTCCTGGGGAGGGGAGAAGGAAGGAAGGGAGGGAGAAAAATTTGGAACTAAAAATCTTATGAAAACAAATGTTGGGGGCAGCTAGGTGGCAAAGGTGGCCCTGGATTCAGGAGGACCTGAGTTCAAATCTGGCCTCAACCACTTGACACTTCCTAGCTGTGTGACCCTGGGCAAGTCACTTAACCCTCATTGCCCCCCCTCCAAAGGTTATATAAACCTATTTTATATAACTGTATACCAGGGGGTCACATGAAAATTTCTCTGGCAAAAAGGAGTTGCAAGTGGAAAAAGTTTAAGAAGCCCTGCCCTTGGGGCGGCTAGGTGGTGCAGTGGATAAAGCACCGGCCCTGGATTCAGGAGGACCTGAGCTCAAATCCGGCCTCGGACACATAACACTTACTAGCTTAGCTGTGTGACCCTGGGCAAGTCACTTAACCCCAATTGCCTCACTAAAAAAAACAAAAACAAAAAACAAAAACAAACCAAAAAAAAGAAGCCCTGCCCTTGGCCTTGCTGATTTCCTAGCAAAAAGTAGTTAGTTAATATTTGCTTGTTGACTGCCAGGTTTGGGGTTAAATGCTTAGGAGACAAAGATGAAGAACAGTCAACGTTCTCATGAAGTTCACATTCCAATGTAGGATACTCTGGAAGTTGCAGATGAGAAACAGACAGGATAGTTGGGGAGGGGGGAGGGTGATGAGGTAACAGTTACCTCGAGGACAGGATGGGGAGGAGCCCCTTAAGGGAATGGCTCCCCCCATCTGCCAATCCGAGACTGCTCTGCTGAAAGGCCAACCGGTAAATCCCACAGCCCTTCAAAGGGCCTCCTTTCTGAGGCTGAGACCATCCACCCCACCCCCGGCAACCTACCATGCGTCAGACACTGTGCTAAACATTTTACCAAAATTTCCTTTGATTGCATAGATCAGATTTAGGGCTAGTAGGGCTCCAGGAATTTTTTTCTCTTTTGTATTCCCAGAATCTTAGCTTAATAATTGCTTCTCCAATTGAATCTGGCCCAACCACCTCATTTTATAGACAGGGAAACCGGAACCTGGAGAAGGGGTCTGTCCCTTGCCCAAGTGCCTTTCCAACTTGGAATCCAGGACTTCACATCGAATGCTGTTTCCAAGGAGGATTTCAGATCATAAGAATTTAGATCAAATCTAGGTCTTCAAAGGTCGTGTCCAAAAAAACCCCCAACTCCTTTTACAGATGAGGAATTTGAGGCCCAAAGAGGACACCCAAACTCCTACCACTAGCTGGATTTGAACCCAGGCCCTCAGTCTTAGAGTGAGGGCTTTTCCTGTTCTACCGGGCTATGAGTCAGCAAGAACAGAAACCTCACCTCGGGGTATGTAGCAGAAGGAAGCTGCCTCCCCCACGCCCCTCCCCCGCACCCCGTGCCAGGCCTAGGCTCCAGTAAAAATAAACAGACAAGTCAACAATTAGCAGACTTACATAAGGATTGCCAACCGGAACTGCTCTCCAGCTGTCTCAAGCATCCCCTCCAGGCCCTGAGGACTGACTGCGGGAACCAGGAGGATACCGGAGACTGGTTTTGCTCTGTGAGCTCCTTGCATGGATCCAGGTTAGAGAAGGCAGCCTTTGCCTGGAGGGTCCTGATGCATTATCCCTCTGGGGATCCCTGGGGGATCAGGAGTGGTAGGAGTAGAGAAGTGGATCTGCTTTTGCTGACCTCAGCCTGGTATAGCTAAGAAGATTTTGGATTGGAACTCAGGAGGACCCTCCTCTCAAATCCCGGCTCCGACTCTTCCTATCTGTGTGACCTTGAGCAAATCCCCTCTCTGAGGGTCAGTTACTCATTTGTAAAGTGAGGGAAAGTTGTTCCCTAAATTCCCTCTGTAACTTCATCTGTGTGGGGGGGCTTCCTCTCTGCTAGGTTTACTCAGACCCTACCTAATGGGCATCAAAAGTACAACTGCTCAGGGCAGCTAGGTGGCACAGTGGATAGAGCACCGGCCCTGGAGTCAGGAGTACCTGGGTTTAAATCCGGCCTCAGACACTTAAGCACTTACTAGCTGTGTGACCCTGGGCAAGTCACTTAACCCCAATTGCCTCACTAAAAAAAAAAAAAAGTACAACTGCTCACATAGGCGAAGATCCCTGCCCTCATGTAGTTTACAGTCGAGTAGGGAGTTAAAAAACATTCAACCATTCTTAAACAAGGCTGCTAGGGTGAAGGGCTTAGAGCACTAACTTGACTTGGTTGTTGTTCAGTCATTTCAGTTGTGTCCAGATCTTCATGATCCCATTTAGGCTTTTCTTGGCATGTATCCTGGACTGGTTTGCCATTTCCTTCTCCAGCTCATTTTACAAATTGAGGAACTGAGGCCAACAGCGTTAAGTGACTTGCCCAGGGTCACACAGCTAGTATGTATCAATGGCTGAATTTGAACTCAAATCCTCCTGACTCTAGGGCCAGCACTCTATCAACTGCAGTGCCACCTAGCAGCCAAATCCAGTGGCCTTTTCTCTGTTCTCATTCTCCTTGACCTCTCTGCAGCCTTTGACACTGTCAATCCAATTCCTCCTTGATACTCTCTTTAGCCTTTCTCTGCTCTCTCCTGTTTCTCCTTCTACCTCTCAGACTGCTCCTTCTCAAGTCTCCTTTGCTGGATCCTCCTCCAGATCATACCCTCTGACCATGGTTGTCCCCCAGGATCTATCCTGGGCCTTCTCTTCTTCCTCCATTCTTCTTCATTGGCTGGTCTTATGTTATCATGGATTCAATTACCATCTCTAAGATGATGATTCTCCGATCGACCTTTCCTGCCCCAAACTCTCTGCTCACCTCTAATCTTGGGCACCTTTCAGACATCTTGAACTGGGTGTCCAGAAGACATCTTGAACCCAATATGTCCAAAATTAACTCAGTATCTTTCTTACTTCCCACGTTCCCTATTACTAGAGGGGGCAACACCACGTGCCCAGTCCCTCAGGTGCCCAACCCAAGAGCCATCCTGGACTCCTCACTCTCTCTCACCCCTCCCCAACATCCAAGCTGTTGCCAAGAGCTGTCAATTTCACCTCTGCAACATCTCTGGAATATACCTCCTCCTCTTCTCTAACACTGGTGACCCCATCTCATCACCTCTGTTACCGCAATAGCCTGTGGGTGGGTCTGCCTGCTTCAAGTCTCTTCCCACTCCAATTTATTCTCCATTCAGCCAGCAAAGTGATTTTCCTGAAGTGCAGGTCCGACAGTGTCACTCCCTATTTGATAAACTCCAGTGTCTCCCTATCATTTCCAGGGTCAAAGTCCTTTATAATCTGCCCCCTTCTTGCCCCTCCAGTCTTGTGATTCTTTTCCGCCCCTACACATCCTCAGTGATCCAGTGACCATGACTTCCTCGCTGCCCCTCAATGGGCACTCCATCTCCTGGTTCTTACTGTGGGCATTTTCTTTGTCTTTGTCTTTTTTTTTTTTTTTTAGTGTGGCAATTGGGGTTAAGTGGGCAGGGTCAGAGATGGCAAAGCCTGGAAGGGATATGGGTCGTGAGAAATCCCTGTCCTTTCTTTCTTTTTTTTTTTTGCGGGGCAATGGGAGGGTTAAGTGACTTGCCCAGGGTCACACAGCTAGTAAGTGTTAAGTGTCTGAGGCTGGATTTGAACTCAGGTACTCCTGATTCCAGGGCCATTGCTCTATGCACCATCCAGCTGCCCCAACTGTGGGCATTTTCACTGCTACCCTCCATGTCTAGATTGCACTCTCCTTCCATCTCTGCCTCCCAGCTTCCTTTAAGTCCCAGCTAAAATCCCACCTTCCACAGAAAGCCTTTCCTGACCCCTCCTAATGGATCCTTCCCTCTCTTGATTTCCGTTGTATCCTCTGGATGTGTTGCCCGGACACAGTTGTTTAGACTGTGAAGTCCTCAAGGGCAGGTCCATTCCCTACCAGCTTAGCACAGATGCTTGCTGACTCCAGTTGAGTTATGGCTGGAGCTTAAAGGTCTTTGAATCCAATCCCCTCGTTTTACAGAGGAGGAAACTGAGTCCCTGAGAACTAAGTGACTTGTCCAGGGTCGCAGTAAGCACTCCTTTCCCTTAAGTCAAAGATAGGATCTGGAGCGGAATTAATCTGCTGAAGCATCTATCCCTCAATTCCCTGGAGGGATTCCAAACTAGCCAAACAGAGCAAATTCTACGAAAAGCCAATGGGAGAAGGAGTTCCATGGCAGAGATGAGGAACGGACCAGTAAGAACGATCTTTTGTCTGAGAAGGACTCTTCAGAGCCACTCAACGGCCAGGGGGTGGAGTCAAGAGAGGCCTTGACCTTTTCCACCCCTAGTTTTAGGGTTCTTTCTTCACAGGAGTACTCAATTTTGTGGGGTATGATTTCAGGACTACACTTCCCAGAATGCAACCCTGGGGAATCTTAGCATCAGAGGAGGCAACTGGGCTTCCTGGCGAGGAATAGGTTTGACCAAGGTCGTCACAAAACTGGGAGGCGACAGAGTGGCATTTAAACGTAGGGCCTAAGATTTCCAATACTGAGTTATTGCCACTCCTCGCGGCCTTCGGGAAGTCGTGGAGAAATGGTGCCCCCTGGCGTCCATGCTCGTGCCGCTGCAACTATCACTCCTTGGGCGGGAGGAGCTGGGAAGAGTGGAGCATGATGGGAAGGGAGAGCCGGCGCTCCAGTGCCCAAGGCCTTGAACTACAAATCCCAGCGGCCCTCGCGCGGAAGGGAGGTGTCGTACCGGATGTCCGTTTCAGCTACGGCCGGGAGAGCTGCCTGAAGCCGCGGCTTTGGAAGTCACCCAGTCTCCGCGGGACCCCGGAGATCGGGGAGATCGGGGTGGGGGCTCGACCCCGAGGGATCACCATGGTAACGGGAATCGCGCGGCCAAGAATCTTGGGGGTCCTGTCAGCCTTCTCTGAGCCCAGCTTCTAAATCTCCCCCCCCCCCCACCTCGCACCTTCCCCCCAGGCCGGGTCCGCTGGTTCTGGCCCCTCCCTGGAGTAACGGAGCCGGGACTGACCCAGTGGGGCGTTAGGGGTGGCGGGGAGAGAACAAGGAGGGAGGCGCTAGGCTTGGGGAGCGAGAGTGCGCGCCGGGAGAACCCAGCAGCCTGGCGGGGAGCTTGGGGCCTGGGAGATACCTGGGGGGGAGGGGGAACTTGAGACCCAGAAGACACCTGGAGGGGGGAGAGAGAAGGGAGCTTGAGGCCTGGAAGACACCTGGCAGGGCAGGGGGAGGGGGAAGGGAAGCTTGGGACTGGAAAGCCTGAAGGGAGGGCAGGCAGTTTAGAAACCGGGACCCTGGACAGCAGAGAAGGGAGGGCAGGAGAAGAAGGGAAGGAGTGTAGAACTTGGAACCCACACTTTAGGACCTGTTGAACCCAGAGGGGAGGCTGGGATCTGGGACCTGCAGTTAATAGTCCCGCCCCTGTCCGGATGGACACTTCCCTGGGCCTGGGCTGGTTCCTGGTCATGGCAGGAAGCAGTTAGCCTGAGCTCAGCAGCAGGAGATTGAGGCCAGAGTGTCCCCCAAGGCAGCTGAGCAGGATGACTCAGACCCAGGGAGTACAAACCAGCAGAAATCCGCCCCCAGCTCAGTGAGCCCCAAGGCCTACTGTGGGGGGCGGGCTGTGGCAGATTCCACGGAGGAGTGACCCGGATGGCTTAAGAAAGGACAGGGAGGGGAAAACTAGGTGGCAGAGTGGATAGAGCACCGGCCCTGGATTCACAAGTACCTGAGTTCAAATCTGGCCTCAGACACTTGACACATACTAGCTGTGTGACCCTGGGCAAGTCACTTAACCCTCCCATTGCCCCGCAAAAAAAAAAAAGAAAGAAAGGACAGGGATTTCTCACGACCCATATCCCTTCCAGGCTTTGCCATCTCTGACCCTGCCCACACTCTCCTTCTCCTCTTCTGGGCTCACAGCTTCTTGTCCTGTCTCTTCTCAGATCCGATTCATCCTCATCCAGAACCGAGCAGGCAAGACCCGCCTGGCCAAGTGGTACATGCAGTTTGATGATGATGAGAAGCAGAAGCTGATTGAGGAGGTCCACGCTGTCGTCACGGTCCGGGATGCCAAGCACACCAATTTTGTGGAGGTGAATACTCTCCCCCTTGGCCTCTTCCCCCAAACCCCACCTCTGAGCCCTGAGTTTCAGGAAGGGCATTGATAAAGCAGCTGGGTGGTGAGGGACATTTAATCCAGCCTCAGTCTCCTCATCTGTAAAATGGGGATGATGATAACAGCAGCTATATCCCAGGGTTGTTGTGATGATCAAATGAGATGATATCTGGGGCATCGAGGGGGCTCTGCAGTGGATAAAGCACCAACCCTGGATTCAGGAGTACCTGATTTCAAATCCAGCCTCAGACACTTGACACTGGCTGTGTGACCCTGGACAAGTCACTTAACCCTCATTGCCCCACAAAAAAAAAAGAAAGAAAGAAAGAAAAAGACGAATGAGATTATATTTGTAAAGTGCTTTGCCAGTCTAAAAGTGCTCTATGTGAATGTTAGTTATTATTATAAAAAATTGGCACACATTGGGGAGGGGGCACTTCAGTGATGACGGCCAGAGAGTGAGGTCTGGAGAAAGCACTAGGTGTCTTTGCCCTGCAGAACAGAAGACTCAAGAGGACCCAGTCACAGTCTTTAAGGGGTAAAAGGAAGGGTTAGGGTTGCTTTGATTGCCCCTAAGGGGGGTTGCTGACTGGCAGATTTGGGCTCTCTGTAAGAAAACACTTCCCCAAATTCACAGCTGTCCCAGAGTGGGATGTGCTGGCTTCCCCAGCAGTGGAGGCCTACAGGCAGATACTGGAGGGCCCCTGTTCAGATCCAGCATGCCCCTTGAAGGGCCAAGAATCTTTTTTTTTTTTACAGGGCAATGAGGGTTAAGTGACTTGCCCAGGGTCACACAGCTAGTAAGTGTCAAGTGTCTGAGGCCAGATTTGAACCCAGGTCCTCCTGAATCCAGGGCTAGTGCTTTATCTACTGCACCACCTAGCTGCCCCAAGAATCACATTCTTTCATCAAGGATTTATTAAGGCCACAAGGGGGTGTCACTGCGTGCAGGGTATGGAGCCTGGAGTCGGAAAGACCTGAGTTCAAAATAGGCCTCACACACTTACTACCTGAATGACCCTGGGCAAGTCACTTCACTGCTCTCTGCCTCAGGTGCCTCATCTGTGAAATAGGGATGATCATAATAGCACCTACCTTGCAGGGTTGTGAGGATTACATGAGATAAAACTTGGGGTTTTTTTTCCATATAAACATTTTATTATTTTCCAGTTACATGTAGAGATAATTTTCAACATTTGTTTTTATAAGATTTCTAGTTTCAAATTTTTCTCCCTCCCCCCTCCCCAAGACAGCAAGTAATCTGATAGAGGTTCTATCTGTACAATCACATTAAACATATTTCTGCATTAGTCATGTTGTCCAAGAAGAATCAGAACAAAAGGGAAAAACATGAGATGATGCTTGTAAGCAATCAGCAAGTAAGATTTGCACCTAGGTCTTCTGTAGACATAACTTGTACATGTTTGCTTCTCTTAGGAGAATGGAGCCCCTTGAGGGCAGAGACTGGGTCATGTTTGCCTTTGGCCCCTCCCCTCTGCCTAGTGATAGGTCCAGGAATTGTCGCTATTTTATGATTACATGCTGTGGGTTTGCAGAGCAGATTGTACACCAGTGCATCCTGACCAGATCCAGGCTGTGGGAAGGAACCTCAGACAAGAAGGTGTCCTGGCCTTGGAGCAGGGGGGAAGGCTTCCTGGAAGAGGTGGTGCTTGGCATGGAGATGAGAAACAGAGTTTTGTTTATGAGGAGAAGCAAATAGGCGTGTGGGGCTGGACCCCGAGAACCGAGGCAAGGAAGGGCCCGGCGGCTCTGAGGGGCTCAGATGTCAGGAGCAGCGCTGAGGGGACAGGGGGCCTTTGAGGAGCAGGGGGAGAGGCCAGGCCTCTGCTGCTTCCCTGGATGTCCAGCCTGGAGGTTCTGACCCTCTTCCCCCCCCCCCCCCAAGCTGGAGAGCCTGACTGTCATGACCAGGTGTGCCACAAGGGGGCGCGATGCTCCTACACCAAGCCCTGGACCCAAGGAGGGAGGAGGGGAGGGAGGAGGCAGTCATGGCTGCCCCACAAATGGGGTGGTAGGACTTAGGGCTCCTTCTGGGAGTCTAGGAGGCAAGAGGGGCATGAGAATCAGCCCAGGAGGCTGGGTGCTGCCCGGCGGTTCATGGGAGCGGGATCCTTAGGGACCACCTGTGTGAGCCCCCACCTCTCATGATGAGGAAACTGGGGCCCAGAGCGCCAGGGACACACCCCAGGCACCAAGGGCAGGGGTGGTGTTTCCCCCAGGAGAATGGGCAGAGGCTGAGTCATTTGCCTTCGGACCAGCTCCCGTGTCTGGCGATGCTGGTTGAATTGGACTTAACTGAACTCCCTCTCTATATCGATGAGAAAACGGAAGCCCAGAAAAGTTGAGGAATTTGCCCAGGGTTCCAGGGGTAGGGAATGGCAGGGCCAGAACTCGAACCCAGATCCTCCTGCCTGCAACGTCAGAGCTCTATCCTATTTTAAACTCCGTGACACTGAATAAGTCACATCCTCTCTCTCCAGCTTGGTAGAATGAGGGGATTCAAGGAGATGAGGCGGGGCTGCTTTTTCTCTGTTCCTCGGCCTCTTCTAGCTCTTGGCTTCAGGACCCTAAGAGGAGGCTGGTACAACAGGGGACGATGCTGGGGCGGCAGCAGTGGATAAGCCCGGCTGTGCCCCACCCTCCAGGGCCTGCTTCTTCACCTGTAAAGGTCATCCTCGAAGGGCCCGTCCAGCCCGGAGCCCTAGACTGGGAGTCGGGGGAACCAAGCCCAGAGACTCAGTCCCGCCTCAGACCAAGTCTGCCAGGCGCCAGTGGCCGAGGCCTTTCCACAAAATAAAGGCTGGTTGGGGGGTTTGGAGGGTTCCTCTGCTCTCGTGGGATGGCCTCTCTGGCTCCACGTTTGGGGCTCGCCACACCCAGGGCCCACACACCCTGCTCTGACTCCCCAGGCCTCCAGCTCCTCTTCTGTCAGGCGCTCTCAGAGGGCCTTTCCGGCCCCACTGGCCTCAGCCATCACCGGCTTCTCTCTCTGCTTCCTTCTCGCTCTTCTCCCTCCCCTCTGTCTCTGTCTCTTGGCCAGTTGGCACAGTGACCACCAGGGGTCAGGCTCTGCCTGGTGAGTGGGCTGGCTGCAGCCCAGGGCCCCGTGGCCCGACCTTGGAGTTCTCTCTCCTTCCTCGGTTCTAGTTCCGCAACTTCAAGATCATTTATCGCCGTTACGCGGGCCTCTACTTCTGCATCTGTGTGGACGTCAATGACAACAACCTGGCATACCTGGAAGCCATTCACAACTTCGTGGAGGTGGGTCTGGGGCCGCTTGGAGGCCGAGGGGTCACATCCTGGGGGGAGGAAAGGAGGGAGGGAGGGGGGTCAGCAAGGGCTCTCCCGGTCAGGAGGAGGAAGGGGGAGCTGCCCATTGGCCCCCCTCTCTTTGCGTTCAGAGTCCTCACTGCCTCTGCTTCCCTGCCTCTTAGGTCTTAAATGAATATTTCCACAATGTCTGTGAACTGGACCTCGTCTTTAACTTCTACAAGGTAGGGTCCCTTGGAGCTGAGGGAGGACCCCCCCCCCCCCCGCCATTGGGCCCTCCCGAAGGTGAGGCACTCCCTGGGGCCGCCCATGCCCCCCTCCTCCCTGCCCTGCCTCAGCCCCCTCTCTCTGCAGGTTTATACGGTGGTGGATGAGATGTTCCTGGCCGGGGAGATCCGAGAGACGAGCCAGACAAAGGTGCTCAAACAGCTCTTGATGCTGCAGTCCCTGGAGTGAGGGGCCCAGGCGGTCCCCAGCTGGACGACCCCCTTCCCCCCCAGCCCTGCCCCTGCCCCATCCCCCAGCAGATGCTCTGAGTTTACCGTCTGGGACGGCGGGACCACACCCTGGCCGGGATCCGGAGAAGGGGAGTCCCCTGTGTGTGGTGCCATACACCCCATAACGCCGCCGCTGTTGTGGCAGTTGTGTTGTGAGCATTTGAGCAAATGTGCGTGTACGCGTGTGTGTGTGTGTCTGTGTGCGTGTGTGTGCCTGTGTGTACATATGTGTGTACCTGGAACTCCCAATAAAGTTGTGGACCTGGCCTGCCCACTGCCTTCTCTCAGTCCTTCCTGCCCGTGGCCTCTCCCCTTGGCATCGGCCCCTCGTCTGCTCTTCCCAGTCTCCTGGTGCCCGAGTCTGGGCCCCTGAGCTTTGAAAGTCCCCCGGCTTTTTAGGACCAAAAATCTGACTCTTTGGATCTCAAGGAGTTTTGAATCAGAGGTAGAATGTTGGGGCAGAAAGGGGCCTTGGAGAAGCACTCATTTTACAGGGGTGGAAGCTGAGGCCGGGCAGGGGTAGACACAGAGTATCTCTCACCAGGCTGTAGCCTGCTTGCTACCAGTGGGATTCCTGGGGTGCCATTTCTAGACTTGGCCAGTGACTTTCTGAAGGTTCCCCATCCCCCCTCCAAGACCTTGACCGTGGTGGGTGGTGGAGGGGGAGGACCTTGGGAGAGAAGTGGAAGCCCCGCCTTCCTGCCCAGTTGGCACCTGGACGTCCACCCATGCCTCCCCAGGTGGGCGGGTCCCTTGGTGCCTCCTAGTGGGGCGGGCCCCAGGAGCCTTGAGGCTGTTAACTGGGGAAGCCCCACCTCTTGGACCCTCCCATCCTGAGTGATGCAACTCAGGACTAGGTTGGGAGAGACAAGAGGCTAAGGATGCCAGGTCCTTCAGAGCCTTTGTCAGGACAGAACTGGGACACCAAGAGCCAGCCTGCCACCCCCCCCCACATCATGGGGGTGCAGAGATGCCTGGCTTTCTAACTGTGAGGCCCCTGGATTGAATCTTGACCAAGGCTTTGGACACCTCTGGGCCTTTCTCTGACCCTCACTTGAGTAACCTTTAGAAGGAGGCAGTTCGACTTTCTTCAGTAAACTAGAGTGTGCAGCAGAGCAGACACTGAATGGGCTTGTCCTGAGGGGGATGGATTGGCCAGGCAGGTGAGGGGGGTGTTGGGAGAACAAGGCACCAGAAACATGTTCCCAATGGTCAAGGATAAACTCTAGAGAATTCACAAAACAGCCTCCTCACCAGCCGTCCAGCCTGCTCCGAGAAGCACTGTCAGGCCCCAGGGAGAAGATTCTTAGGACTTGATGGATCTGCAGAGGGCCAACCAGAATGGTCCAGGGCTCCTGCCACCCCTGGAGTAGGAGGGCACAGGCGCCCAGCCCTGTTCTCCAGGAAGGCAGGTTGGCAGAGCATCTCTAAGCTCTTCCACCTCTGGGACATCCAAGAGGCTCAGTACATAGCTGAGTGATTGTGGGCAAGTCACTTCATCTTGGTCTCCCTCAGTTTCCTCTTCTGTGAAGTGGGGATAAAAACTAGCTGTCTGCACGGAGAGGAATGTCGGGAGATTCTGGTGATGTTCCGCCTGCAGAGTATCACACATGTCATCACCCTTGTTGCCCTCCCATTCCCCCAGGGTAGTTGGGGCCCCTGGAGGAGGAGATGCCAGCAGTGGGCCTGCCCTGACTGGCGGAGACCCAAGCCAAGCTCTGCCTCAGAGTGCAAATCCGGGGCACCTAGTTCCGACTGCCTCCCAGCCAGATGGAGCAGAGGGCTGAGAAAGTGTCCTGCCCAGCCCAGGGTGTTGGGACACAGCTGCCTGCCACTCTCACTGGCCTCTCAGACAAGGAGGTTCAAAGATCTCTGGGGGCCTAAGGATTGAGGGCAGGGGTGGGTCCAGTTCAGGACCACCGTCTTCCTTCCGGGGACTGATTAACAAACCCTGGGCAAGGTCTGCTTACGAGAAGGGGGTTGTAGGCCGGGGCGGGAGGATATAATTTTTAAACCAGTTGAGGGAAGGTCATGGACTTGGACAGTGACTGGGGTTTAGCTCCCCAGAGGGCCTGGGATGGCCAGAGAACACCTGGGAAGTGCGGCTCTTGGAATTCCAGGACGTCGGGTCAAGCTGGGGACAGAACCCCTTCGTCCCCGTGTCCACACGCTAGCCCCAAGAAAGCCTCTACCCCCAGGCTCCCGGCAGGCAGATACCTCTTCCTGCTGACCCTTCTGCTAAGCCAACGTGGTTTTAGGGAGTCCAAGATGGCCCCCTTGCAATGGGAATTCCTGGTTCCTCAAGGTTTTAATCACTCTAGAACCCTCTTAGGAGACATGGGAGGAGGGAGGTTCGGAATAAACCAGTGCAGGGGTGGCGACAATGGTTTCTATTGGGGAGTGCCAAATCTGAGAGCGAAAGGTGGAGTGGGGAGCTGGGCATTCCGCAGAAGGCCAAGCCAGTCGGAGGAGACACCTATCCCCCCCCTCATCTCTCCCTCCCCCTGTCTCCTGACAAGCCACTGGGCCCTCTCTAGCGCCTTTCATCCCCAACCTCAAAGCACCAGCCAGGCAGGCTTCCTGACTCCAGCTGCCCTTTAAAAGGGTGAAAGGGAGGAGCTCGTTTCTCTGAAGTGGTTGGATCAGATGCATCCTGGGCCCCTGCAGCTGGGCCTGGGAGGTGAAGGTTAGGACAGGACGCAAGGTTCCCATGAAACCTCCCTCTAGGCGTCCCTAGGTCTTCTGAGATGAGACATGGATCCCATCCTTACCTCCACCCCTCCCCATCCCTAGGCCCGGAGCCTCACAGGGGCACTCCCCCAGGGGCCACCCTCCCCTATCTCCTTCCATTCCTAGCTGGGTCCTACACTTCCCCTGCCCCCATCCCAGCCTTAACTAGTCCTCCCAGGGAGATCCTATCCATCCCTTAAGCCACCCTGCATTTCCCTCCTCCCACCCCAACAGGTCCTCAGAACTTCCAAGAACCTGGGAATCTTAGTACCTGAGTAGACTCAGTCTCGGCCCCTCTGAGCTCATCTTGGGCCCTAAAAATTCTAAGCTCCCAGAATATCTGAAGGAGGCCTCGGCCTCATCTATCACCACTCCTTCTTTGCACAAAGACCCCGAGGGGGAGGGGCCTGTGACTTGCGGGAGGACACACAGGAAGTTCACAGTGGAGCCTGAGACTAGCAATGAGGTCACCTGATGCCGTATTCACGGCCCCCTCCCCAATAATCCCTCCCCTCTCCCTTCACTTCCGGAGGACAGGTCACTGAGAGCATCAGTGGGACCTGTGAGGAGGGGCAGACAAATGGGGAAGGGAGGGGACCAAGCAGAGAAGAAAGGTCGTTTGTTAGGGGAAGCTAATGGAGTCATTTTTATCCTGAATCACCTAGAGCTTTATTGGCGAGGGGGGTCTGAGATTGTTCGAGGATGAGGGTTGTCATGGCAACTGCATCTCTTTCACTCTGCAGAGGGATGGGGCAAGTCCCGTCTGTTTCTATGGAAACAGCCAGACCTCGGCCTACAACCACCTCCTGGTGTCTGGACCAGTGTGGGAGACCCTGGATCTTGGGGAAAGGGTCCCTTCTGCTTTCCTAGCTGGGGTCCAGGTTTCCCCCTCTCCTCCAAGTGTTCTTCCCGGAGGCAACGTGCTTGAATGGAAAGAATGCCGGCTGAGCTCAGAGCCGGAGCCTGGAGTACAAATTCCAGTTCCAACACTCATGATCATGTGATGGAGGCGGTATCCCTGTACCCTGAACTGTAGAAAAGTCCTAGGGTGGGCATGGGAGGATCTGGGGTTCAAATTCCACTGCTTGCCTCTGTGACCTTTCACCTCCTGGTGCCTCGGTTTCCCTGTCTGTAAACTTAATAGGTTGGACTAGATCATCTCCAAGTCTCTGCTTCTATGATCTGGATTCAAATCCAGCTTCTGGGACCTTTGTGACCTTGGGCAACTCACTCTACACACCTGGTCCTCAGTTTCCTTGCTTGTAAAATAAAGAGGCTGAGGGGCAGCTAGGTGGTGCAGTGGATAAAGCACTGGCCCTGGATTCA